>NC_060162.1:11694866-11840656 GCF_021292245.1 Micropterus dolomieu | reverse complement strand
TAAAATAAAACAAAAGGCAGACATTTAAGATTAAGCTAACCAAGTAACAGTGAACCACATAGTCACACATTTTAAAAACATAACCATCCAACCAGCATCACATTTTTATCATGCAAATTAATAAAAGAAATGCATACACACTGATTTTCTCTTGCGGGTTATTTGAAAAAGTTCAGGTTCAGTAACCATTATCACTTAAATTGTTACTACCAGTCTCCTTTAATAATGTGAACAATTCAGCCCTGTGATAAATGGATTCCCAGCTACAGGTAGTGTGTTTATATGCTTTTCTTGTGGTTAAAGAAAATAAGTAATTATTTATATCAAATCTGTCCTTCAGAAAATTAACGAAAAGCCTCAAGTCATCGCGGACTATGAGTGTGGGAGAGCAATTCCCAATAACCAGGTCATGGGCAAGATAGAGCGAGTAATTGGTAAGAGTAATTGGCTAATATTGAATGATCATGTTCATTGTATCTCAGTTGCCAGTTGGATGAACCCATATGTTTCTCTTCTGTCATGAACAGGGTTGAAACTGCGTGGGAAGGATATTGGCCAACCCCTAGAGGCAAAATCCAAGAAGAAATGAACACAAAGCCTCGAAATCAGCCCCACCCAACCCCATCCCACCTCTGAGAACCCTCTAAAACTCTCATCCGCTCTCCCCCAATCCCTTCCTCTACCTGGGCTGATCTCACCTGTGTCCTGCCTGAGGACCTGGTGCTCCACCGCATTACAAGCTGCATACTGACAAGTCATCAGAAAAACACTTTCCCGACCACATTATCAAATGAATGATCGAATGCATTTTTCAACATTGCAAACTCAAAGTTCTGTGTATTTTCTTTCTTCGCTGCACCTACATACGCTTAGCCTTTGGCATGATAAATTCAACTTTTTGATAGTGACATAAAATAATTTAAAATGAGATTTAGTTTTCATGGCCAAACAAACTTTAATGTTCTGAGCATGATCTTAAGCCGAAAGTGCTTGATTGCATCTTATTTTTTTTTTTTTTTCCCTCTCTACACACTTAAGACAGTGGGTGATTGTCATTACAGTGTTGAAATGTTTTAATGCTGTGCTTTGTTTCGATCTAAAAATAAAGTTTGGCAGTTCATGACTTTTCTGGGTGTGTATTCATAGCCACTGTAGCACAGAATGGAAACATGGAACAAATTGGCAGTTTTGTACCAGTTATTTGAATGTCTAATTTTTTCAGACTTGTTACTACAGCAATAAATGTAGAAAATTTACTTCATTTACAACAAAAATTATATTTGGGTTGCTGTACTCCAAGGAGACTGGAGGGGAAAAAAATGCTGCATCAACTTAAAGTCTGAATGTAGTAGTGACATTGAGCCAGTAGGTGTCAGAATACTTCCAGAAATTTATCAGGACTGTTAAATTTCATGCAGTATCATGAAAACCTATTGCAGTCAGATTTATGTGCAAAGTTGATTGATTTAATGTAAAAACACTTTATGAAACCTTACAAAAAATACCTTCTCCTATAAATTGTAATGTTCACAGCTGTAGATAAAGTACAGGCCAGTATCAATAAAGAATTTAATAATTTTTTTGCAGAGATTTGTTGAAATGTTTTGGAATGTGTAACATCTTTAGTCTTAAAAATGAACCATGTTATGACTGAGACACGCATTCACCCTTCAAATGTACAACACCAAAGTGACTGGCCTTGATGAAGCTTTAAATAGCTGTTTGCAATGCTTTTCATTTCTCTACAGTGTTCCTCTTCATAGCATGGGTTATGGATTTGAGTTTCTTGCTTTTGCAAGTTATAAGCATGCCTTCTGTTTTATCAAAGATTCATGGACCTTACTGTTGCAGAATAACAAAAGCAGCATGGCGAGAGGAATTGCAAGTGGAGCACAACACATTCAAGGACTTATGCCTGATAATGGCAACAAAAACAAAAAAAGAATGGCAGGAGCGCTGTGTTGATGAGGGCTTGAAGGCTGGTGAAGTGTGACAGACTAGGAGGGAAGCTGAAGAGGTGTAGGTCATCAGTGAGGCAGTATTTCCAAACATAAAGGAGGGGAAGTGCAATTGTTTCAAGAGCTTTCTAGCTACATTTCAAGCTAGGGCTCACTGGAAGCAGAGCCAGCTACAAATGCTATAACTTCTCAGCTCCTCCTGTGGGATCTTGATTTTATCTCGGCCCAGCTGTTGCCTCTCTCTGGATGCTGTGTTATACTGTAGCCTCTGTAATAAAGTCACCAGCAACGCGATATTGAGGCTGGAGAATGCACAAGGGACCGCCAGAGACACAAAGGAAGAGCAGACAACGGTCAAGCACTGCAAACCATTTGTCCTGCATAACCTCTGTTGAGCCCTGTAGGGCAGTCTGGTTTGGTGAGATAGGGCTTTGTGGTGCTTCGGGCACGTTTGTGAATCACTGTATTCATCATTAGAAGGAGGCACCAAAAATACCTGAAGAAATCTACAGATGTGACGGTACGTTGTCTGCTTATTTGGGATAGGTGGTTCCAGGGGAGGCTGGGTAATATGAAGTGTCATTTTGTAATTAATTAGAGAGCAACACTGGTGTGTCTGTGGCTGCTCGTCTTGGATTTCCTAATAGAACTTTTTCACAGCAGACAGTTGTCATAGTAGGGAAAGAAAAGGTTATTAATAACATTAACTTGTCCCAGTAAGCCATGACAGGGTCAGGGTGAGCCAGCGTGAACAATACCAGGACCCAGAAACTGAAGCAGCTAAATGGAATTTGGCCTTTTCCCTTCTGTGATGTGTCAAAAGATCTTCTGTGAAAAAGCCTATAGGCTAAGCATAGAATCTGAGTGAAGCACGCTGTTGCAGTTCATGCAGCAGTAGTGCTTTACTCGAGTCTGCAAACAGCAGAGAGCAGGAACCCCACAGGCTATGAGGTTAAATCATGGAACCAGAACAGCAAGGACACAGACACCAATACTCCATCCTTCCATTTAAGGGCTCAGATTAGGGGTGTGACGAAACACTTAGCCCATGAGACGTAACATTGCACAAGATTTGGGCCATGACAAGACAAGAATATATTTTAATAGGCCTACTATTTAGGGGGGAAAATGTATTGATAAAAGGGGTCTGGGGGTCCTCCCCCAGAAGATTTTGAGCATTAAACACTTAATTTCCTGCAGCTCCTGTGATTGGGCCGGCCTAGTGTCAGTATAGAAAATTACCCAATGGGCCGCTGTCCATGCTTTATAGTCCAATCGTTGGCCCATTGTTTTTAAAAAACAGTTATATAAATACATAATTTATTTACACCGGCCCCAAAGGTGCGTTGGCCCACTGGGCATTTGCCCGGTATGCCAGATTACCAATCCGGCCCTGGGACACCCCAGCTGCCCCACACCTCCATTCACCTTCTTTTGACAATTCTCCCCAGCGTTAAGCGAACATACTCTCTATGTTGAGCTGATGGTTCAGGAACACTCTGGGCTACCTTCAAATCTGGCCATGCTGCAACAATGTGAATGGGAATTTGGTCCTGCGGACTTTTCTAGATAACTTTCCTTAGGCCGGATGAGTCTGCCAACAATGGGCATAAAATTTTCAAACATACATAAGTATGGGCGAAATCCACAGTCATTAAAGTTGTCATGTTTGTGATTTCAACATAAATGATGAGACGTACTGTATATATATAATATATATTTTGTGACTTTATTTTGGATGATATATATGTATTTATGTAAGTGTTATGTGCAATAATAGTTAGGTGCACTTTTTGGAGAGATGCAATAACCTGAGAAAGTAGTATTCACAGATAATATAGAAAGTTAAGCATTATAGACATAAAGACAGTGTCATTATTAAGGTATTATTATCAGTGGCAAGTTAAACCCACTGTCTGATTTAAAGACTTAAATTATGTGGTTAGTTGAACAAATATGGATATGTAGTACATCTGAGTACTGAAAATAAATAATGTCTCATTGTCTATGATTGGCCACTCATGCATGGGAATAAGAAAACATACGAACAGCAGCAATAGCTGGTGATTTAGCTTTGAAAAGTGTGTTTCCCCTTTAACTGTCCTCTACATGTTGCTTTAAATAATATTTCCCACATCAGTTGCCTTTTTGCCATATTAATGCATATGTTGTGGGAGGTTTAAGTGTGGTATCTTTGTTTTTGCCTTCTTAGGTCCCCTTGCTGAAGACGGTTTGCTGGGATGTATATTTGCTCAAATAAAGTATGCAACCTCCTGACCGGTGTTCACTGGACAAACAAAGAAGGGAGCCTTGCTGTTGTTTCCAGGGGGTTATTTGGATTCTTGCTTAACAGGCTGCTCCAGTGGGTGAGTGTGTGTGAAAGAGAGAGGGAGACAGAGACTGACTGCGTTCCTGGAAATGCCATTCCATTGGTCAAAACACCATAGCAACATAGTTCCACCTATGACAAGGGAGCAGCCAGTGGTTTTGAAGGAGCGATGTGAAGCAGAAAGCTACATGGGGGGGGGTTGGCAGCGCTAGGGGAGGATTGGGGGGGGGAAAGTCTGGGGTCTGTTTTTGCCTTAGGCTCCAAACTCAAATTGAGATTCCACTACACGTACAACCTGTTGTGCTGCTCCGTGCAATGCACTCTCTGTTCCTCCTTCAACAGCAGATGCTACTCCTTCAGCTGATTGGAGTTTTTTTTTTGGCTTTCTCTGTTCATTAGTTTTGTTGTCTGTTTCTTTTAGTAAATTGCATAAATTGCTTCAATCCCAGCACAAAGAACTACCGCAGTTTATGTATATTCCTTTACAAATTACTTAATATTAAAAATAAGCAGTATATTTAGACCTAACAAAAGAAAGACTAGGAAAAAGTTTGTTTCCTGCTGAGGATTTCCATACTGCATGATGCTAGCGGCATTCACATATTTCACTGGTTGTTACAGGGTTAATGCAATTCCAATAGCTGCAACTCCGTCTTGCATAATGTACTTTAGAGCAATAAGACTTCTAAGCTGGAAAATAGAGTAAGACAACAAACAAAGACTATATGTTGTACTTCAGTATACAGTAACACCCTACACTTTCTGACATGAGGAGTGGACTCCAATCAGGCCCTCATTTCCTGTCATCTCCCTACTATTGGGAAATACATAAAATTTATTTGAACAAATATGCTAAAATTGTGCTCAAGATTTATCAATTTTTCCATATGCATGTCTAAAATTTGACATGTTTTGCTGGAGTTCATTAGAGTTAAAGTACAGGCAGCATGTCATTAAAGGGGATCCAAAAAATAAGATCAAAACACCAGATGATACTGTGAGAAAATATATGCACAGTTTATTGATGGATGCAAATAGGTGAGGCACACAAAATGTCAAAAATGTATTAGTTGTGAGTTCTGAACTTGTTTTTTTTTTTCTCTTCATCATTAGAAACACCATTCAGTCATTGCAACTCTGGACTTTGTTGAGAAATTTTTTTTTTGGTGATAAAATACCCATAACTTGGATCTTTCTCTGCAGCCTACATGGGACACAGGAGGCAAAAAATCCCCAAAACAAACAGGCCCAGCTGCTGCTGTGCCAAAAAAACAACAACAAATAAGATACGAAAATAAACAGAGGAATTCCAGTGACTACTACAGGATAACAAATAATATCATAAATATTTTTTAACTGCTGCTCGTATTTCATGGCTTTTAAAGACCTGCTTGGGCTCATTTTCTTCTAATATCATCTACGAATCACTGTACAAAATTGTTTCTGGAACATTCTGTGAAAGGCCAGTTTCACAAAGGACGAATGATAAGTAATATTTACATTTGGCTTCTGAGTCACCGTAACATAAACAAAGAACAAAAAGGCACTGTGACAAATGTCTAAACATTTAAATATGTATTAAAAGTAAGCACAAGGGAACACCTGGGCTTCCATTCAGTAGAAGCAATCGCTAACGATGCCAATTGTTTTGTCAATCCAATTAATATTGAGTTGTGTTAGACAGTATGGCTTATGATTAATCAACAAGTCTTTATTACGCAATGATGCCTAACAAGGATTTCGAGACAGCACAGACTTAAGGAAGCCTGCCTTGTTCTGTCCTACTAGCACACCTGTATTCACTGAACAGCCATTATTCTGTGGATTTGGTTAAAGAAAGGTTGAATTTGTGTTGTTTACACAGTATACAGTACAGCACTATGTGCCCATGAATAAACATGACGGGAAAAGGTGCGACAGTGTTAAGTCTGCTCTTTTTTTTAAAGATATTAGACAAAGTAAAAGTTAGCTGCACATTTACGTAGATACCACACAGCATTACTTTGCAAAGCTGACCGATGCAGAATAAGGTTATGAACTATTTAGCCTGTTCTCAGTGGGTATCTTAATTGATATTTAATAAATACACACAATACAGTGTCAAACATGAAACTTTGGTAAGTGTATTATAGAATAATGAATACTGTCCATATTCTTCCTTTACTGGTGTATTTACCAGCATCACTGGCACAAAGTGATTCTAGTCTGTAAGTGAATGTTTTAGCCATGTTATCCATATGTTTGTGACAAGAACATCTAAAAACAGCAGAATTTTCACAGGTCATTTCTTTGCTACGTTGACAGTCTGCAGCAGGATACTGAGAGTGGACTGCTAGGTTGATGCGCGGCCCTCATGCATGTAGCAGTAGCGCAGACAGGTGGGTAGGTTCACAGTATCTCCAAAGGATCACACTGCCCGGACCCATCCATAGTTAGCTTTGACGTTATTGGTCTCTCTCATATGCACATTCACGTGTAACTGCGGCTCCTCTCGTGCAGACTTTTAACCCTCAACTGAGCTGTCACTTTAGAGAGTAGAGTAGTTCAGCAGTATGGCAGAGAGACAGAGGGTGAGCCGAGGAAAAGTACTGACAGCACAACCAGTCCTCCAGCTCCGCGTTCCTCTCGGGCTCCAGTGAACGCTCTGCGAACTTCATCATCAGCAGGGCCCGTTTCACATCCAGCCAGTTGAGGAGGCCCTCATGTCGGGATCCGCCGACAAAGCCCCCCGCTTGTCCGTGTCTCTCCCACTGCTGCTCCATCAGATCCTTCCTTGGGCCCCAGAGGAGGCTCTGCAGTATGCGCTTGGCCTCCTGGATATGGATGCGTTTGATGGGGTCAGGCTGGAGCAGGAGCTGAGCCAGCCTGTGGAGGCCAGCCGAGTACAGGGAGACAGAGGGGATTGGCGGCAAGTCCTCGCAGCGGTAGTCTTGTTCCTTCAGAGCTGGACTCACCTCAAATGGGTTGGGTTGATGGAGGAGCTCGTAGATCAAGATGCCTGTCTGGAACTCGTCAAATTTACGGTACTGGGCGGCTGAGACAATCTCAGGCGCCAATCTGGCGTGGTCACGTTTGATGCGAGGATCCACAGTGGTTGAGGCAGCATCCTCTGAAGAGCGACGCTTGGCCTTGGCGAAGTTGCTGATGAGGACCCGGGGAAGGTGACGCTGAATGTCCACACCACTTGGACCGTTACTGGTGCTGTTGTCAGAGGTGGTCTGTTGGGGGAGCTGGGACGGCCTACGATTATGAGGCACCAACAACAGGTTTTCGAGGCAGATGTCGCGGTGCGTGACCCCGTGCTCCTTCAAGTGCTCCAGGCCATTGCAGAGTTGCAGGAGGAGGAAACATGCACGGCGCTCATAGACCTCTGGCTGAGTTCTATGGAACGCTTCCCACTCCCGGACGAAGTCAGCTGCTGTCTGGTGAGGGATCTCAGAGGCGATGACCACTACTCGTTCCCGCTCTACCTGTTGGCCAGATGCAGACGAGGAGGGCTGAGGCAGCGAGGAAGCAGGCGTGGTGGGCAGAGAGACTTCGTCAGAAGGCAACATACTCTGGGGGACACAAGCGAGAAAGTGGCCACAGTCCTGCTGGAGGTTGAAGTGGGGGGGAATACTCTGCTGCACTGACAGACCATAGAGATGGCCCTGTTTGGCCTCCATGGATGGACTCTTACAGATCTGGAGAGGTATACACACAAAGGACAGTAGGAGGAAAAGAATGTAGCAAAGGAGCAGAAAGGGACAGAGGGGAGGGGGGAATTCCACACACAGAGAGGGGAAGGGAGTGGAGCCAAGAAACATAAGAAAGAAATTCTTGTTAGTGAGCTTCCAAGGTCAACGCCAATTCAGTTCCTGGTCTCATTCAAGAGAAACCAATGTCTTTGATGCAGATTTAAATCCAATCCTCAACTGAAAGCTTGTGAAAAAGGCTTTTCTAAGTTACTAGCAGGCTAGCTGATGGCATGACTGGACTCAATTTGTCTTTAAGTAAACTACTACAGCTCCTCAGTGTGTGTCATTCTCTTGCAAGCTTTGGGAAAATTCAAATTTCTCTGAATAAAATCTTCCTGAAACAAACACTGCGTTCTCACTGTCTCTTGGGGTCTGACTTTTAGACATAATCTCTTCTTTGTGATTAACTGGACTGAAATCTACTTTCATGGTGTTCAGGTTTTTAGTCAGCAACACACTGGTGGCACGCCTGAATATCCATGAAGTTTTTGTGCTGGATGGTCTCAAACTACATGGTGTGTATTGGGTTATGAGTGTGTGTGTGTCCTTGACAACAGGGGTTTGTCTGACTGTAAATCCTGCCTGGAATGTAAAGATTAATTGGGCCTAGAGATATTAAGCAAGACTGTGGGCACCCACGCCGTGGCACAACATGTACTGTACAAACAAGCGCTGCTCTGCACAGCACTAATAACTTTGGGACAAAGGTCAGTGAGACTGACTCCACACCCATCTTTCTGACTGTTTACATGACACGTCCCGAAGGGCCGTGCTGTAGTGGGACCATCCCATCTGTAGCCTAAGAACAAACAAGACCACCGCCCAATTTTAATCTCTTCATTCATCTGTCTTAAAATGTCAAATCCCTGCTTAAAAGATCAATTTACAACACCCACTGTGCAAATTATTCCTTAAACAGCAGTAAAGATCATTTTGAGTGAGCTGTGAGTTGCTCGCTTGACAACAACTTCTGAGTGGAGAGAAAAAACACAATCTATATGCTACAAAAACACTCTTCCTCACTGCAACTAAGTCAAACACAAGACTAGTCAATCCCTGTAAAAATCAATTCAACATTTAAACTTTATGAGGTATCTAGTGATGATGCAAAAATATGCACATAATTCTGTTTGTGTTGAGCGTTGAAGTTATAATCCTTAAGATTTTCATGAAGTCAAGTCCTGTTTCCATACCATTTTTAGTCTGCGTTTTTTCATCAAATAACCATCTAATGCATTTACATTTACAATACATAGTGACCTCTCTTTACATTAGTTTTCATTGTTAGTGGCGGAGTCTGCCATTCCAGTGTGGAATTCAAATAGCTTACTTTTCACAGGAAATTAATGTGGGTAATATCTGTAATCTGGTTTTAACTTTATCTCACTGATCCCAGCTTCACTGTTTATTTTTCAGTTTCCATTTACTATTGCTGCTGCTTCACATTACAAGTGTCCAAATGGAGCTGTGGCTTCTATTGCAAAGCAGCCACAGGAAATGGCTGTGATCGTTCATCAAAAATGCGTTTACACAACAAGACATGGTGATTTTTTGGATTTTATGGTAGTAGATCAGCTTTAAATAGTGCAGGGAGTAATGGTCCAAGAAGGAGCAGCCACAGTGAGCTCTTGGACGAAGAGCTGCAGGCGACTGCACACCTCCAAATCTCAGCAAGGTGACCAACTTTACTCTGCCCTGCTGTTATGTGGGAAACTACTCATGGTTGCTCATGGCATGCCTGGAAATGAGCTAATTATTGACTCATGTCTTAATTCCAACAAAATGAGTTTGTTGGCTGCGGTGTGAATACATAGACCAGTTGCATTTTGTTGTTGTATTTCTGACAAAGTAGCTGCTCATGGGGTGTTTGCTGCCCTCATAATTCTGGGACCTGTAGTATTACACTGCACTTATTGTTACCACAAGTAACCACAGGTATTGCCCGAGGAATCAGGACTGAAATATTAAGGATTATAACTTGAACATGGTTATATTAAACACATATTTAATAAATTCCCTTTTATTAAATACTTGTCAAATAAGGTCTAGTATTTAGGGATTACCTTTACAGCGTAGGAGTTGCTGGGGTCTGAGGCACAGGCAGCAGAGTAGTAGACAGCATCTCCTGCGTTGCAGCTCGGCTTGTTAGAGGTGAGCCTGAACAGAGACCAGTTGCTCTCCTCAAACCTAAGCAGGTTCCTCTGGGAGCGAGTGAAGTGATCCTCACATTTTAGAGCCAAGCGTCGCAGAGACTCAGCATACAGGCCTCCCAGTTTGGAGTACACTCCCTCCCTACTGTCTATGTTACTCAGAAGGGTCTGGAGCTGCAGGCTGGAACCCGAATTTGGTGCCAAACCCTGTTCTGAAGCTGAGAAGGGCACGCTGAGCTGCGGGGAAGAGGAGCACGTGATGCTGCTTCGGCAGTGGACACCTAGACGCCCGTGAGTCTTCAGTGACTCATCCAGAGTCCGGGACCTTGAGGATCGGCCTAGCAGGGCATGGCAACGCTCCAGGGACTCGTTGGAAGAAAAAATGGGTCGCGGGTCAACAGGGCTGGACGGTAAACTGGACCGGGCGCTAGTGTCAGCAGGTCGACACACGTTGCTCTCTGAGCCAGTGAATGGGAGGCGTGGGTACGCTCGGACAAAGGGTTTTCCATTTGTGCTATCGGGAGCCGACACGGTGCGGTTGACCATTTCTTTCTTCGGTAGAGGAGGTGGCTGGTTATTTAAGCTGCTAAAAGAGGGTGGGTGAGGAGACCCCGGGGCTGAGGCCACCGGACTTCTGGAAAATGGAGAGGAACATGACATCCGTGAAGCATCCCGAGAACCTGAGAAGAGAGAAAAAAAGATTACATCAGCAGGTTCGCTGATTGATTACTGAAAATGAAAGAGCGTTGTAGCATGATCAAGGTCTCAGTCAAGTACAGTTATGTAAGCAAACTTTTTGACCTAATTGTTATGAAACAACCAAAAATATCCAGTTGATAAGAACACATATACAGCTTTATATTAAATAGAGCTTGGTATTGATCTTCTCATCTAAAAAAAACAAACAGACAGGCAGATGTCGACTTAGAAAACAGACACACACAAACACAGAAAGCAACCATTGGAGGCTTTTGTTTTCACTGGATTCACAGAATACAGTATATCCTTTGTTTCTCAGTGTCCTTCTGAGTTAATTTCCTGTAACCTCACAGTACTCGCGGACTTGCATATTCTTGAGTGACAGCTGTGACTTTGATTTATTTACTACAACCCTTCTGTCACTGCCTACGCTGCTTAGCCTTAGTGCAAATACCTCGTTTCCTCAAAAGAGCTGGACATCTCCACAATCCGGGGTTCAAGCTGACACTCAAAATATCTTCCATCCAATTATGATCCATTTGTCAATGAAAGATTTAAAAGTCGGAACGTGACATTACACTAGAGGAGACAGACACTGAGATAATCGTGTGGTGCAGTCTTCAATAACTGCACTGAGGGGGGAGACTGTAAAGATTAAAAAAAAAATACTCTAGGATGTAGCCAAGCCCATTTTCCCTCGTTATCAGAGTCCATAATTATCTCTTCAAACAACATTGCCTAGGAAGTTCCAGCAATTACAAGCATCTGAGTGCCACACAGGTTTAAAGCTGACATGCAAAGGACAGTAAGTTCTAAACCAAAGTCGCATGCCACTCACTCTGAGCCGTGTCTCGTTTTGATGATTTTAGAAATCAACAAACTATGTATGTGCACTTAACAAAAGAGGAAGACAAGAGACAAGATGACAGTAAGCTGCTATAAAACCTTGCAGCGTTCCCTTTCCTCTTTTCACTTGTGTTGCACAGTCTCACTCTGGACAAAGTGCATGTTCACAGTTAACCACGGTGAAACATCAACAAAACTAACATGCAGGCAAACACAAAGCATCGCCAGTCACGTGTCTGTAAAAGCTACAGAAAAAACAGTACCTAACTTTCTCAGTAAATTACAATTCGGTTTGCTTTATTAGATACTGTATCAGACGGATATGATCGTTAGACTCCCGGCAAATGTTTCTATTGAGGCAAATGGACCTGCCCCACTCAGATATTTAAATCAATCCCCTTAACCTGGCCAAAATATGAGTGTGAGTGGTACTCACCAGCGTCAGCAGTCAGGTTGTCAGTGGAGGCAGTGGGTAGGCTGGCAGTGCTCAGGACCCGCAGAGATGAAGTAGGGCTCTCTACTGACCCTTGTTGGCTGCAGCGGTCCAGCTCCATGTTGCTGCCACTCATCTTACTGCACACTCTGTAATGGAGAAAACAACAGAGATGTGCTAAGTGAATATGACAGGACAAACAAGATATAAACAAACATGCATTCAAGTCATATTCTGTGGTTTTTTTCCTGTCTGCATTGCTGTCTGCCTGTGTATGAATATGTTAACTGTTCCAAAACATCAGTCTAGTCAGGTGCAGTTTCACTTGGTAGTTAGTCTGTAGGTTTTCTATTTGTGCAACCGTTTAAAGTCGTGGAACCACTTCATTTCCTCTTGATGTGCCTTTATCTGAACTATTCAATACTAATAATGTCCATGTCAACGAGCACATTTTTTTATTTTAAATGACGAACAAATACCGCCAGGAGTAGTTTCACTTCCTTGTTACAGAGACACACTTCTTGATTATGTGTAGACTCATGGAAACAAAGTCAAACTTTAAACAAAAAAACATCTTCTTGCATATTATGAGCCTACCAGATATGGCAGTTTTGTCTTATTTCTGATATTGAGCCTTCTTGAAAACCGTCAACGTTCATGTAACTTTTGCTGAACACCGGCCGCTTTGATCACAATTGGAATTTACCGGATAATGGCACATTGGATTTCCCTATATTTCCCACAATTCCCTTGAGTTAGTTGCTTTAAATGGAAACTCCACCAAATATACTTATCTTTTTAAAATGTCTTGGGAAGCACTACTGCATATGTGAACATGTTGCATACAACTTTTTGTGGCTTGAGAGGGAGCTGTGCAAAGTCTGATGAATTGCCTCAGGTGATGTCACTTGAGTCAGGGTCAGTTTCTGGCAGAAGACTACAAGTTTGAAAATGAAACAAAATCTGGGGTGTGGAGTTAGAAAGAAGTTGGGTTACCAGACCTCTGTAGCCCGCTCCTCATCTCTGTTTGAGGCAAGAGGCCCGAGGCTACAGTAGCTACAGAGGTTGAGATGCATTGTGGGTAATGTAGGAGCCAGGTTTTGCGATATAGTATGCTTACTTCTTGTTAAATTTTTGTGATAATGCGATTTTAATCCTAACCCTGCAAGAGCAGACTGATTTGGAAGTGAAGTGAGGAGGTGGGAATTTTTAATTTGGATAAATCTAGATGCCACTTGCTAGTTCTCCAGCGTTGCCTACCCCAGCTTTAATGTCAGTTACACAACATCATTTATCTACAGTTAGCCACTGTTACATTTTGTTCATACCAGACCAAGTAAAGCAGTAGCAGCAGGGCACACTGATGGCCTAAGGGTTAACATGGCAACCATGAACTGCAACGTTCTCGTTTTGCATCCTGCTGGGGTCTTTTGTTGTGTGTTATATGCCATCTCTCTCTCCTCTCATTTCCTCTCATCCCTCTATTCTAGGCTATAAATAGGCATAAAATACCAAAAACATTTTTTTAAAGAGCTGCAGCAGCTAAACACCAGAGTGCCAAGATTTGCGAAAGGGCGTGTTTAATTGCATATGAAATTCAACTTTTCATTTGTAAAACGGACGATTGTTAGATTCTTTCTTTTCATTTACTCAAAAGACACTCTGCACTCTTCTTGTTCAGTTTGCCTGACTACCGTGATGGCCACTTATAATACCAATGAAAACTGTGCATGAGCAGACTTCCTAATCAAGGTGACCAATTACGCTGAGTGACAGCCATTCACTTGTCTCATTATACCCACTAATGGCTCAGGGAAGCAGGGTCCATTCCAGTCCCATCCGTTCATCTCTCTTTCCTCTCCTCCATCACAAAATGACTCCTCTATCCATTTATCTGCCGACCCCTGACTTCAATTCCACCACAAATCAGCAGAACAAACAGATGAGGAGGAGAAAAGGAGAGGAGCACAGGGGGAAGACAAAGGCTTAGGTATTCTCTGTGGGCAGTTAGCCAAAGGATCCGCTATCGTTTTACAGACAAAGAAACAGTGATGAAAGGCAGTGGTAATGCTGAGGCAGAGGAGAAACGGTAATGGGTGCAGGGATTATGAGGCTCTGTGCATGTGTGCGCCTGAGCATGTCTCACTCTAGATCTCTCAGATTTGTATCCAAAACATCAGATTTGCCTTGGTGAAAGAATGTCATTGCTTATGTCCTGCGGGGAGGATGTGCACTGATGAATGAGTCATGTCAGCAAGGACATGCAAATAAAGACCTTGACTCAGATTAGGACTGCATGTAAGAATATACAAGCATTTACGGGCTGCAACTAACAAGTATTTTCATTATCAATTCATCTGACGATTATTTTCCCGATTCACTGATCAATTGTTTGGCCTATAAAATGTCTAAAAAGGGTCTATTTGGAATAACCAGTTTTAGCCTAAACATCTATTAATAAACATCTTGCTTATTTTCCTACACAATAGATTTAATGATTTTTTTTACTGAAAAAAAGTCTACGTGAGATTTCATGGTCAGACGAGGTTTGTGTTCCGCAATCAGTCCGGCAACGACAGCAACCCTGATTTAGAATGTAAACAATCAAGCTTCAGTAAGTAAGTAACACACTGGATCTGTTGACACACATGCGACCCTGACGTGTGTGGTATTAATAAAGCTGTGTGAGAGGAGCAGGGGGAGTTTTTAAAAAGGGATCAGATCGGGGTTACAGCTAACTAGCCACAGATAGCGGTGTGAAAGTGTAAAATGAGACCCCAACTAAACTGCGGCGTTGTTGTGATCAGGTTCACACCACTGGTTTCACTTCCTGATTCTTACTTAGATACACACATATATATAAAATGATGACGTCTGAGACTGCACATACTTTTGTTGTATGTTTTGGGTGTGCAAATGCTTACACGCACATTCGTTTTTTCCTTGCTATTTTATGTAGAGACAATACTGGTTATACAGCACTATGAGTGATGAAATATTGTAACCAGATTTCACCCAAAACATTATTGTTGATACATAATTCAGGATTCTGAGTTAAAAAGCAGGCTGACTCATATTTAGTATCAAGAACACCTTTACAATGCAAGAGGGAATTTCCCTTCGGGGATCAATAAAGTATTTCTGATTCTGAGAAACTTATAGAACTGTAATTGAGGGATGCTGTTGTATTGGAACATATTAAATTATTAGGTGTTTCTTTTGCATTATATAAACTGTCAAATGTAGTAATTATTGCATTGCGGTTATACAGGATCACAATATATCGTGCCTGTGTTTTTGTTGGCAAGCGTTGCTCCTTTCCTTTCCCGTGATTGTAGGATAGCTACCTTGGCTATATAGCCATATAAAACCACGTATTTGAAACAAGGATCCATTAATGTTTGACACCAATCTTTGTTATATTTTGCAACATGCTCCAGCCTTGCCTTGTTATCTTCTTCCCTGTCAGCTATCTCCATTCCTTATTCATAACAACCCACTTTCATTTATTTGCACCACATCACGCATTAAGACACTTTGTTTTCTTCATAAATTTCTCTTCATCTTGCCACTGTTTTAATCTCACCAATAGGATCAGCTCAAATAAAAGAAAAAAAGAATCTAGGTAGAAAAAGTTAGAAAAGGATTGGAAGAGAGTAGAAGAACAGCAAAAAGCAGAGTGTCAAAGTGAGAAAATGAATAATGAGCATAGCATTGACCACATGCCATTCAAAGCCACTTCTCAATTTTGACTACCGAGCTCCCAACAGAGGTGTGAAAATAAGCAGAGGCCCAACCTTACCTACGAAGGCTCAGCGGTTTATTACGATCTTCCTGAAATACACTCAAACTCTGCAACCATTTCCCTGTTTGAACAAGAACTTCACCCCTTCCCTTCATAAGTCTAATGGTTGTCAATTCCTACTGAGGACACATATGAGAAGAAGATGTGTTCAGGTGCCTACCTCCTGCTGAACAAGCAGAGGTCCTCGTCGGGCTGGTGGGCGCAAAATGCCCCCAGATCAGACCAGTGGCTCTCTAAAGCCCCGCCATGTGCAGTAACACAACTCTGGTTCCACAAGAGTCATATGTGTATTTAAAGTCTCTCTCAGCAAGGCAAAGCAACAGCACCCATTAGATGCGCAAAATTAAAGCACCCATATTTCATATATAGCATTCACTCACTGACCTAGTAGTTCACTTTAGAGCAGCTTTAAGTCGTCAGGTGGCAACAAGATGCTATCTGTTCTGCTGCAGAGAAGGGATCAGGATGGCTCTGTGGAGGGAGGGGCAGCACGTCTTGAACAACAGTTTAGAGACCAAAATGCAATTCAAACCCAAGACAAACTCATTGGACTTAAATCCACATGGCTGATCTATAAATTCTACTTCTATTGGTGGCAACAGAGTGCCAGACTGAGGCAGTTTGGGAGTTGCCAGGGGCAACAATCTGTTCACCAAAGCCTCCCTTTGGCAACCTTCACTGACCAGTTGACACGCCTTCCCCATTAAAGAGTACTTACTCACAAACTCGTGCACGCCATAGGCACATGATGCACAAAAACACACACACCTCTTCAGTTGACGCACCGCATGATATGTAGGTTGACCTGTTACGAGGAATACGAGAGGGGAAATTAGGTGTTTTCCACAGTGATCACAGGCTCCGGGAGCCAGATTTTTCAAACCATCTGTGGCTTTTAAATGATTCAGCACATTAAAATGCTGCTTCACAGGGTGTACGTGCATGTGTGTCTTTGTATTGTTTTCCATTCATTCCACACACAATATTCCCTTTAATGTCATTAACCCATCTTTTCATGAAGTGTTGATTGCTTTGCAGACAAGATTTAGACTCTGATTCCCTGCAGCACAATGTCATTGAGGACACTTGTTGATTAAACACACCACGACTTAGAACACCAGAAAGCCACAAATCGAGGCGAGTTCCCACAGTCTCAACAAGATATATTTTTATCAGCGCAGATTGTCGGCAGTGTCATAACAGGAGAGATGGGTAGAATTACCACAAACATAAGAGCCTTTGAAATGTGATCAGCAATCTGTGTTTTTGACAGTAAAACATTCCTACGCAGCGTTTGCTGACTGCAGCAGCTCAAGATGGTGGAACATCTGTTTCTCTTGAGGAAGCCACAGTCGTTACACCTCATTGTGCTGTCCCAGACAATGCAAAGTTTATTTTGAGGAGATCATTTGATGCTCTAATAACTGCAACACAAGGCCTCTTCTCTGTTTCTGCTTTGGGTAGCTGACTCAGACAGCAGAGTATATTCTTAGCCTCATTCAGACTCAGGTTAAAGCAAATGTTACTGCTAATACATTTGCTATGTAGGCTAAGAGCCCTGTGTAGAGTAGGTTGCAATACTTGAATAAAGGTGAAAATTGATCATTCTGCATATCTTGTAAGTGAATTAAATACTGTTTCTGAGGATTACAAATAACCAGGGCGTGAAATTGAGCAGCAACATTTGAGTATCAAGAATTTAAAGCACAATCATGCCACCAATGCAAATATGTGCCCAAATATGCATCTAAACACCTACTAATGATAACTTTGTCCCTGTATGACAATATCAACTGAACAAGGCCAAAGGTATTTTGTTTTTTAATATTTACAGTTCTGTCGACTGTGCTGCAGCCAAAACAAATTTACAGCAACATGACACAGCAGGGGACTATTTAACAGACCCATTTTGTGTGTCAATTAGAATTGAAAAAGTCACATTACTAGCATGAATAGAACAAGGCATGCATTGAGGAATATGCTGGAACAGCATGAATGATCACAAGGCGCTAGAATGGAGGTTGATTCAAGGCTGAATAATGATGCTATGAAAGGAGAAGGGACAGTAAGATTCACACAGATGACTGCAGTAACATGCATGTGATCATATGCACAGTTACAGGCTATATATATATGTGTGTGTGTGTGTGTGTGTGTGTATACACACACACACACACACACACAGTCCCATCATATTGTGCATTTAGACTAAGTAGTGCATGTTGTAAGTGCTAAATTATGGAACATAATGAAACCAGTCTCATGGCTAAATTACAGTCCCATTAATGCTAATGCAAATCACAGGTAGGAGACTGAAGTTCAGGCAGGAATATATGCGCTATAATGGGCAGGTCGAGCTTAAAAAATGCACAGCATTCATCTTACAGCAAGTGTATAGTATACTAGTGTGTAATTATACCTCTATTATAGTTTTTTTTCTTCACACAACTGCCTATTGTAAACAATATTTGAAACCAACCATTCCTTAAGATAGCTGATAGTATATTTACTGTGCTTTGCCCTTATTTACCATAAAGGGTGTAATGAACAATGTAAAACAGTTATTTTTGGATTTTACATGTTAACAGGTACAAGATTTTGCACTGCTGAATATTTTCAGCTGCACTAAATGAAATATTTAAAAAATATAGCATAAAATATTGTGAATCTGAAAAAAAAACTTCAGTTCTGCTTTTTAAGCTGAATGAAGATGGTGAGATGTAATCACTTAATCATCCTCAGTCATTTATCTAGAGAAAATTCATGTCAACTGGTGATCAAAGCATCTGAAGCTATGAAAAGTAAGCAGTTCTTAACTAGCAGTCAAGAACTGCCTACTTTTTATTGCTTCACATTGTAAACTGAAAACCTTGAAGATTTGTGTCTACTGGTCAAGCTGAGTAAGAAATATAGCCTCACACCTTGGCTAATTTCTAATTGGCATTTTGTCATTACTTTTGACATTTCACTGGGAACATGATTAACTGAAAAAGATTAATCAATAATGATGAATGACATGTATCATATATAGTCCTACCCTAATACACTAGTGCTCTATCTTATTTGAGGGTTAATAATTAAATGTGTAAATGCAAAACAAAAAGTTCTTTGTTATTCTTACCTGTGAAGTTTCTTAGGTGGGGGAGGTGGTGGATTGGGTTCATTGTTGGCAGCTCCCTTCCCTGCTGCCAGCAACTCTGATGAGCCGTCATGCAACGGTTGCCTGGCAGGCATGCTCCCGTTATGCTTGCCCTCCTCCTCTGCAGTGGTGCCCTCAGTCTCCCCATGACAGGCACCATTGTTAGGGGCAGTGGGGGGGGCCGTGCCTGGCTCTGTCATCGGAGGGGGGCTGCTGAGAGCCGTCCAGTCCCTGGCCTCCTTCCAGACAGCGGCACCATTGACCAGGCCTGCCACCTGAGAGGTTGTCCCTGGCTTGGCGGCCAGCTTCTTCTTCTCCCCCTCTTTCCGCTCTCTCTCCTCCTCCTCCTCTTCTTCCTCGATGCGACAGTTCCAACCAGAACTGTGAAAGTGGGACTTGTGCCAGCGTTCGGACACTGCTGCGCTGTGGTTCTCTGAATGGACCTTGAAGTGGCCCTCTCTAGCAGAGACTAGAAAAAGCATTGGGAGTTCAGGGAGAGGGACAGGAGACGAGATGGATGGTGAGAGGCTGGAGGTGCCCAGTTTGGGGAGATCAGGAAGAGGGACTGGAGAAGACATGGATGGTGAGAGGCTAGAGGTTCCCAGTTTAGGGGAACGGGTGGTCCTTTTGGGGGGAATGGGTGGGCTAGACTGAGGCTTAGGGTGGAGAGTTGGTGTAAGGCTGGCTTCAGTGACCAAAGAGGGAGCGCTGTGGCTGGGGCTGGGCCAGCGGAAGGCCGGGCTGCTGGGGTCTTTACGTGCTGTAGGGCTGAAGTGGCATTGGGTGCTGATGGCTGAATCTGGACTGCTCAGGTAGAAAGTCCTGTTGTTCTCCTCTGTGTGAGTGGCCATTACAGTGATGGTGGCCCGTTGACTCTCTCCTGAAAGCTCAAGCTCAGGGCACTGGGACGAGTTCTTAGTCTGGTTTGGGGACTCAGGATGGGACTGCAACCCATTTCCTTGCGGCCTGCGCTTTTTCTTGGTGCTCTCCGCATAAATGGGTTCTGAGTCTGGCTGTCCGTTGGGAGAGTTGGGAGATGACTGTGAGCCACCGCTGGATGGTGGGCTTTGGGGGCTCCCGGACCTAATTTGTCTTCCTCCCCACCCCTCTGCCCCAGGAAGTGAATCTGTACTACTACGATAAGAACAAGAGGAGTCCGATAGGCTGGTCTGTTTATACAGGACGGGAGGAGAGTGGAGGGATTTTGGGGGATTGTGGCTAGTGGTGTCCAAACCTAAGGCTGTGGTGGGGGAAGTGCTAGATGTTTTAGTAATAGTAGCAGTACAACCCCTGCTGATACCATTGCTATGAACTGCGGCAGGACTGGAAGGGACAATATCCACAGAAAAAGGTATCTCCACCGATGCCTCATGGGACTCCTGACAATTTACCCTGGATGTCACACCAATTCCATTATAAGTGCTCTTGGTTCTAGTGGTGGTTGTACTCTGCTGCCTACAGGTGTCTCCAATGGCATTATTCTTTAAACTCTGAGAACCTCTACCCTCCTCCTGGGTGACGAAGATATTGCTGATGACCATGGAGTCTTTAGGGAGGATGTTAGGGGATATGGAAGTCAGAGAGAAGCAGTTGTTGAAGTCCATCTTGGTTTCAGGACTCTGGAGAACCGCCTCTCTATGGGCCTTGTTGCATCCGTTACCGTCAATGTAAAGAGATGACAGGTCCAAGAGCTTCTTCAGACCCAAACGCTCAACCGGGCTCTTTGTGTTCTCCTGTCACACATAAACATGAGCACACATTAAAGAACAGGATACATCATTCTGGACAGTAATAAACTCAAATGTTTGTTACAGAAAAGAGATGTTTAAGAGGATCACCTGCTCTATGTTCATGTTGACATCAGTCATCGACTCGTTGGTGTCAAGGCTCATCATAGTGGGTTTGACAGCGATGGTTGGCTTGCTGTAGGGCGAAGGTGATGTCACTCCAGCTTCTTCATCATCCCCCAAGCTGCTCTTCAAACAAGCGGCAGGCACGTTGCTACCCAGGCCTCCGACAGTCTTGTGCGCACTAAGCGGGTGAAAGCAGTTCTTACAAGAGCCGGGTTTCCATACGTGTTCTGCAAAGTCGCTACACGCTGACATCTTTGGTTTGCTAAATTAGGTTTGGTCAGAAGTGGCTGTTGAGTGATCTGGCAGGCACAGGACGAACTGTCATGACTGGTCAGCAGAAGTTTGCAACGTCACAAGATGTTGATCACAAGGCAGTATGTAAAGGAGAGAGAAAGAAGAATAAGGTATACTGTTAAAAGAATGAAGTCATAAATGTCTATGTACGGTAGTCATTTTTTGCACATTGGTTGTGTCACAACAATAATCCCACATGTCTTTGTACCAAGTAAAACTGCTTGTATTACACAAGAACCATTTATGCAATCATTTCCTTTTCCACTCTTTACAAATGACTTATTAATTTTAATACTTAACAAATATTCTGGTTTGAGAGACTGCTCATTTTGCCTAGGGATGCCTCAATCCTTGATATGCCAGATTGGTATTGGCCCAGATACTGGTCTAATTAGGCAGATCAGGTTTTGGCCATGAGATGACAGATCCGTATTAAAAACTCTTTGTCAATAACATATAAAATTCTGAGTTTCCGCTATTTATTTAGCAGTGGCAGACTGCCGACTGTTTAGTGCTGCAGCAATCCCTGGACTAATGCTACCAAAAATTACTTTGAGATTTTGAGATAAAGAGAGCATGGGTATTGGATCTGTACTTGATAGATACCCAGAGGTGAGGTATTGGAATCGGGACAGAAAAAGTTTATTTATTTATTTTATTTTTTTAATGGTTTTCTGAATCAAGCCATAATTTCAACAAAAAAAGTAAGTAAAAAAAAAAGTCAACTATCTACTAAAAATTGTACAGACTGTGATGAGTGAGTCCAGGCTGACAAGTTTCTCTAAGCTCATAGAAGACCTCTGTTTGGATTTAAGAGTTGTCCGCGGATGTAATTTAAGAAGACCTGGTGTATGCTGTGCTACTTGTTCCCATGGCCTCCTAAATTAGGGGGAATGTGGATTCTGTTCAACCAAAGGGCCTGCCGGTGTGAGCCCAGCGACATAAAAGCCCTCCAGAGTCCTCTGCAGCCCCCGACATGCTAGAAGAAGACGGAGGAGCCTCAAGCATCCCGGAGGTCGGAATGTCAGGAATGTCTAAAGGCGCAAGTCTCACCAGGGTTAATCTCACACCCACAACAACCTCCCTTCCCCCTTCCACACACACACACCTCCCACTCCACATGTGTGTCCTCCTTCTCCCACAAACAAACTGACCCACGCATACCTCCTTCCTCTCCCTCTGTTTGTCCTGTTTAACTGGACTGACAGTGAGAAGATCAACACCATTTCAGAGAGATCACTGGTTCTGGGTGTCCCTCTTTATGTTCTTTACACAGCTTTAATTGCCTCTCAACAAGGTGCTGATATGGCACACAGCAAAATTAGCCCACCATCTAGACTCATTATCCAGAAAAAAAACAGAGGAAACAGGAGGACAAACAATTACAATGAAAACGGGTCTAAGTGCACTTGGGTAGCCTAAATATTACTTTTACATTACGCACTCTTTTAGTCATAGTGATTCTTGATTACTCTAAATCCTCCATTGATCGTTTGACAAAAAATACAAAAGAATAAAAGATAAAGAATGCTTCCAACTTGTTAAGACAACTGGTAATTCCAGGCTCCAGTATAACGACCTTGCAATCTACTAATCCTATAGGAATAAAGCATTTTACTGTTAGTAAAGATAATGCATGTTTACATTTTTCTTTGTTCTGACAGACTCAGTTTGGGCAGGAAAGCACCCACTGCTAGCTCACTGTTTGTTTAACCGTTCCTGCGACAACAGAGGAAACGGAGCCTTGCCTAACATCTTATGGCATTGTGCATGAGTCATATGAAGCAATGACTGATCAGAGACACACACATCAATAGGCCACTGGGCCTGCTGCTTTAGAGAACCTGCAAGTCAAGAACATGTGTCGGGGTTTTATGGGACAATCATAATTAATTAATTAATAATTAAATCTGTATTTTCAAGAGAAAATATCTCAAATGGCGCCTCCATTTAGGCTTATTCTAGCTCTTGTTGACATGTTCAGCCCTGCTTGTTTGAACAGAGATAGACACTGCTGTCTACATTCCCCACACCTTCTCAAGCTCAATGTCCAATATTCCTCACTTGTAAAAATACACACACACACACACGCGCACACATACAGGGCATAACCACAAGAAATTAAGCCATCTGTCAAAATTCAAGTCCTGCCTTCTATATAAACACACAGACTATGAAAAATATCTCATGAGCATGTTAGAAGTTGGGGGTTAGAAAAATAAGATAAGGAATAAGGAAAACGGACTTGAGGGTGTATGTTGTGTTTACAGTTTTGGGCCACCTAAAGGAGATTATGAACCTTGAAGTCACAAGCCCGAGGACCTCTGTACATCACACACCAGTGGCTTGGCCACTAGATGTCTCAAAAAACACATTCAATTTTGCTGGGAAATTAAAATCTGCCACCCAGAGGGATTATATCCTTAATCTAAAAAGCCACATTCGTACGCCTCTTTCTCTTCAAAACACAAAACTAGGCGTTTGCTTTGAGTTAACAGACTGTAGTGCATTGAAAAATGTAGTCAGGCTGTGACGTTAGACAGGTTGGCAACAGTTTAAATAGCCCACAGATATTGTGACCAAGAGGAGTAATTAAGGTAAAGGTTGGAGGGCTTATCAACACTCAACAGCTGGTAAGAGTGCAAAAGTGAATCCTTCTGCAGCAGCAAGCAAGTACCAGCAGCAGACACATTTGCCCCCCCCCCCCCCCCTTTCTAACACACCAGCACATGGGGGCGCAGGGCAGCCTTAATGAAGTGTAGGTCATCTGATAGTTATTATTCTAGGGTTACTGTAACATAATTCACTGCATTAGCCTGCTAGCTGCCTTTTACGAACTGCTGTGCCATGCCAAAACACATCCCATACACTTAAATGAATAAGATTCCCATACAACAACGAGTCCAGCTATTTATAATCAAAACAATTAGACAACACAGTCCATATTACAGTCTGATAACCAGGTCATATCAGTGTGTAATTAGTCACCCACTTTGAATACAAATTCTTTTACGAGCTACATTTGTCACGCCTGCCTCACTCACACAGCCCATTCATTCACGCACAACCTGCCCCCCAATACTCGGTAAGGATTTCCGCCAAAACTTGGCAACTTCGGACGAATATCTCAAAACTTCCACCTTAACGCCATTGATGTTAATGTTTTACAAGCACCTGTTTTAACACACATTCGGCACAGGCTATGAGACCCCCACGTGTTTCTGTTTTAAGCCTCAGTTTTTGGACTTGATACATGAAGATGTGGCCGAGTTTGCTTTACGGTAGGTTATTGTAGCGAGAGAGAAAAAAGGTCCTCCTGCACTGAAGTAACTGGCAAAAATGGCTATGTTTTAATTACCTTCTTTAGCACAACACATAAATAGGAAACGTATATGGCAACTTAGCCCAACCTATGTTGAACAAACTAAATGGGTGTGTTAAGGAAAGACAAAACACCAGCTACAATGTAAACATGCTATAATAGCCAAGGTTATCTAGTGCCTATTGACCGACCGACCGACTCTCACTCTGCTTACCTGCTCGGACTTTCTCTTCCCTGGCAACGCAAAAGCTTTAAAAAAAAAACAAAAAACAGGCAGAAATAAAAATTTCAACAACACAACTCGTAATTGCTCCTCATATATCCGCCTGTCTGCCTGTATCCGACATGCGACAGGTTAATGACCCAGGAGGTTCTGTGGTGCTGCAGGCTGGCTTCGGCTCCAGCCTGGCACGCCGCTGCTGCTGCTGCTGCTGTTTTTGCACTGTGCAGAGGTGGAGTGAGGCGGAGCAGGAGTCCTCTGCAGCAGCACGGGGAGAGCACAAGGTGGGAGGAGCTCCCGACCATGCAGTCTGGCCAGTGGCCACACTCTCAGGTTTTTATTAAGGCTTTTGTCCTACAAGATGTCATAAGGATTAGAAAATACATAACAAAAAGCCATCTTTTATCACGTCATTTGATTTGCAGAGGAGTCTACTGTAAACACCACCAACGTTTTTAAGTTGCAGCTTAAGGCTAGAAAGAATGCAAAGTCTCAAGAAAGAAAGCTGTTTTTGGTTGTTTTAAAAACAAAGCGGGCTGTGCAGGTTTATTCTGCAAGCAATCAATCTTGTTCAGAAGCCCTTTGATGTGGGGAAGGTGGATGTATACAAGCTTCCCTGGGTTTTGCTGCCCCTTCCCTCCCGCTACCCCCTAGACTGCTCCTGCTTCTGTTCATCATGGCTAGGGTGACAGAGTGATAAAAAAAAACACTGCCGCTGTTACCGAGACGGGCCGGACCCCTGCTGGTTTCCATTATGAGCAGCAAAAGGAGAGGCAAGCTCAGAGAGTGACAAACACAGCCGGTGTGTTGGATGAAGGCAGTCATCCATAGAGATGGATAATTGCAGATTCCCTGAATAATGGCAGGAAGAAAAAAAAAACACAGCACTAGATCTAGATCAAGTAGCCTTTCTGTCCACCCCAAGGCTCCCATTGCTCTGGTCTACTTCCTGTGAAAATACACATCCGTGCATATGAATCGATTGGACACACAATCCACCAGTTTCCTGAGCCTCACGCCAGGATTTATAGAGAGCTGAGACAATCAGCATAAGTGGCACAGCAGAACCTGGATCCAGGAAAAGTGATATATTTTACAAGACCACCTGTTGAATTTGGAAAGAGTCACAATCCTCTCAAGAGGATTAAGAGTTTGTTGCATTGCATCTATTTTTGGCAGTGCAGAGCAAGTAATAATTCTGATAATGGGGCTATTCAAGAAGCTTGTGCTTTGTATAAAAATATGGGAGGACAGTTAAGGAAGCCTTTTAGACTTGGTCTGTTTGTTCAGGCAACAATGCAAATTGCAAATAATTATTTCATCTTCATCTTACATGAAAAGCATGCAGGAAGTGGCATGTCCTGTTCTAGTTTTGATGTGTATTTGTGTTAACTATGTATAGTGCCACTCTGCAAGCTCACATGAAGGGCTGTCATATAAAACAGTTTCCCAAGACGCACAGAGATAAATCTTCCATAACAAGTCAAGAGTTTAGTGCTGAGATGTTGTGGGAACATCCAAATTAGAGTAGTACAGCAGGGGGAGGGTGGAATCACTTATGGACACTGTCGCATTGTAAGACTTTTTCCCACATAATTTCTTCTGTAGAAATTACATAGTGAAGAAAATGACATGGGTGATTTAGAAACAAAAAGTCAAAAGTATGGGAAAATATGATACAGATACAGTCTGCATGTATCAGCATGTATCAGAACTCTTAACTCAGATCAGAGAATCAAATGTTGTAAAAGTCCAGGCTTAAAACAAAGGGGGGGTCATGCTTTTACTGTTTTAGCCCCAAACAAATTATAATTATTAATAATAATATTATATTGCATTACATATTTACTTGTGCTATCTTGCTTGTGCTGGTGTGAGCCTGATGTTGTCAGGCTGTCTACTGTGTGTTCCACAAAACATTTGGAATTGCTCATCTTTTATAGTTTTCCCTTAAATTATGAAGGGAATCAGAGCCAATTAATGTTAATCTTGTCACTCACGAGAGCCTCTGTCACACCAAGCACACTGATGAATTAGCAGTTTGTTGACATGCTGCGGGCTGCTGTGAATTTGTGTGTGAGAAAGAGATAGAGACAGAGAGAGAGAGAAAGATTACTTTACGCTTTAATTACTTGTTTAATGAAATGTATGGGGTTGATTGTTCTTATGTTGTATGTATGATGCTTTGGCAATATTGTTGTTACACATTCATGCCAATAAAGCTAATTTGAATTGAATTGAGAGAGAGAGAGAGAGAGAGAGAGAGAGAGAGAGAGAGAGAGAGAGAGAGAGAGAGAGAGAGAGAGAGATACTGTGACTGAGGCATCCTCTGTGCGCTGCAACGATGCTGTTGGAGAAGAGCCAATCATAAACTGCCAAGGTCCCAGCCACAGATAAAGCATCAGGATGTTGAAATATGAGCAGCACTTTGGCAACTCTACATGATGTACTGCATGTTGTTTGCATCTCTCCTGATGCCACCATGACCACTATCTCTGTCAATGAAAAAACTGAATATTAAAAGAGCATTTTATGTTTGATAATACAGACTGATCCAATTTTGCATTCAGTAATGGATTTAGGCTCTACACGCCCACATCCACGTGTCCACTGCATTCAGACTGCTGTACCTGCTCTCTTATTCCTCAGCATGAATGAATTATTAAAGGGACAATCATCTCAAATTAAATTCAGTGAGGAGAGGAGTGGGTTTTAATGCAAAGTAGCAAGAAATAGACTTCTGATGATTGAAAGCATTACTCAGGTTAGATAGGACCAACACTATCTCTCCCTCAGAGTCCACTGTCGGTCCCAGTAAAGGGAACATCTCAGAGTTTGAGTGAAATTGACTTTCTACATTATATTCAGTACCTTATATGACAGATGCACTCACTCCTGTCATCTGCTCTCTGCAAATCCATTTGAAAGGACATTCGAAAACTATTTATGCAGTCTTATTTGCCTTCCTGAGCTTTCCTTATTTACATTTTTCCATCTCTAGGATTTGTAACCGTAAAGCTTTAAGATTGTCCAAAATGTTCCCAACAACAACAAATTAGTGTAAATAACAGATAACAGTACATACTTGGTGAACTAAAGCAGAATTCACACACATCCCTTCATTGCAGAAACTTAACTGACAGCAATGACCTGGTACTGATATTGTTGAGTGCTGAATTCTCTTTTGAGTTTAAGTTGAATTCAGGGCATTGCTGGGGCTGGTCAGTGGCCTGAAACAGTGTCTGTACTGGCTTCACTGCACAAATTTTGATCCTATCTTTAATCTTGTTTCACCTTTTCATAATGGCTTTTTCGCCGTTATTATGCAGCTAACAGCATAGCTATGAACAGGAAATGAGGAGGTAGAGAGGGTTATGACATGAAATAAAAGTCCCCAGCTGGAAATCAAATCAGGGACATACTGTTGCATGGAATGCGTCTTAACTGTTCAGCTACCAGGAATCCCCTTTCATCCTTAAAAAACTGTCCCCGATGTGTTTGGATGTGTGTTGTTTCTCCATTCCTGCCAGCAGTGAGAACTCTTCTGGTACACATTTGGTTTTTAACAACTCACTCCAGCTTCCCCCTATACTAATGAGAGCCTGGGCATCTTCATTTGTCCAATAGGTGTTCTCCACTGTTCTGCTTTTTTTTAAACTATTAGTTGTTCTGGTTGATGCAAATTCAGCAATAAAACGGTGGTCAGTTCTAGGAACTCTTCCCCAAAAGCTGGTCGAGAACAGTGAAAGAGAGAGAAGAACCAGATACAATGGATAAGTGCAACTGTTGTTGACAATGGCTGTAGGTGGCAGAACAAACATGGCTGTCACATACAACAAACAACCCAACAAAAAAAACTGACTTTTGGCCAATGTAATTTACTAATTGCAAAATAGTGTTAGTTTTTGCTCCTTGTGAGATATGCTTTATTTGCCCACTAAAAAACATTTGAAGTAAAAACTATTACAAGGATTACATTTTTAATCACATTACTTATGTGGACTCACTAAGATGCTTTTTCTGGTTGACATTTTTTCTGGAAATCTCCACTCATGTAAATGTGGGCTTTGTTGTTGTTAAATGGGAAGCCTCTTCACATTACATGGCCTCTTACCCAAGAGGAGAAGTTCAGAGTGTTGCCCTCTCACATGTGTTTGTTTGGGCTAATTGACAAACCAGGTATTGTGCCGCTCAGGTTTCTGTCTGTTTCTGTGTGACACTTCCCATTACCACAGGAGGCCCCATAAAAGATATCCTGTCACGACACCAAAAGGTCTTTGTTTGCATTTGGCCTGCATGTGAAGAATACTCTTTAACCGGTCACCTGAGACATTAGACTTCCCATTTGAAACGCAATGCTTCACTCGCAGATTCTCCTGCGCTGGAAATAAAAAGAAAAAATCTCAACTTAAAGTTCAAGTGAAATTTTAACATTTTCAACAGGTGCTTGAAATGAAAGATGAAAGAAGGAATGGACTTCTGTTTGCCGTCAGTCTGTTTACTGCGTGTCGGAAACCCTTCAAAGAGCAAGAGAGGCAGAATGTACACCAGCTCCCTCAGGACTCACTTTCTTCTCTACAGGTTGTCCCTCTTAAAACCTGATCATTCAAAGGTACCCCACCCCCCAACGTGTAACTGTATGCCTCTGAGAGCCAGGGACCAGGAATTAATTGTGCCTGTGTGTGTGTGTCAAAGGGAGAGGTGGGTGTCAGATTTAGTGCAGTTTCCCTTCTGGGTTGCTAGGGTAGTCATGTAGAGGAGTTGGTGTAGTTAGGAATGCAAAGATAATGAAACACAGAGCTGCACCTCACACACACACACACACACACACACACACACAGACAAAGTCAAACAACTCACACATAAACCCACCCTGTATACTTTCTATCACCTAGGACAGTCTCCATTGTTGCATTCCTGTACCTGTCCTTACAGGCTCACCTTGTGGTTATGAAACACATACACACAACAGTGAGAATTTCATTTCGCCATCAATGGGACACTTAAATTGTTGATAGAGAAAAAAAAGTAGATGAGGTTGGTGCAATACATTATTTTATATATAAACCTCACCTTCACACACCTCATAGTGCATTATCACACTCTTACCACTTGTAAAGGGAAAACAGAGAGGTCGTGTTTAAATCATCGTCCATTTTTTAATTGTAGGATACAGTTAGGTCAGGAGCTGGTAATGTAGAGAGAAGAATACGGGTAAGTATTGTTGCTGTGGTTATTTGCTCTTTTAATAGAGCTTTAATGGTGCGTTTCAAATGTGCCATTTATTTAGCCAAAGAAATTGAAGTCAAAAGTTCAAGTTACACAAACATGTAAGGAGAGAAGTAAACTATAACTCTCAAGAAGCATTTTGCTAAACATGCTTATTCACTTATTATTGTTTGAGTTAGATGAGAAGATCAAGACCACTCTCGTGTCACCGCTTTCAGCATGGAGCAAGAGCTAGGAGGAAATTAGCTTAGCTTGGCGAACAGCTGCCAGGAACAGTAACTTCCTGTTTGCCAAGAAATGGGAATAACTAGTTGTTGTTCTTATTTCTAAACAAATGAGATACATGTGTTTCTTAATGAGCTGCAGGGGTGTAGGTAGGCATATATGTTCCCCCCTGCTACCTGTCTTTATGCTAACTTACAGTGTAAGCCAATTGCCCTCTGACTCCAGCTCTATTGTCTTCTCAACAAAAGGCAAATAAGCATATTTTTTAAAAGTCAAACTATTCCACACTAGCTTTGTAGAAGCCTAAATATACATTCAGCAGTTTAAATCAATGGATGAATCCAGCAACTATTGTGTGGTGTTTTGTTCATAACTGCAACTGCAACAGTAAAGCATTTTGACTTCAACTTTGATTTGCGCCTCTGACTGGCTACCTTTACAAGCAATGGAGGCAGAGGCTTATGATTGCCATACATAAAACCATAGGGGGGAGCACGGTGTGTTCAGCCAGTTTTTACTTGATGTGTCTTTAAAGTGAGGACATGACAGTAAGGTCTCCAATTAAAAATATGTACATATATTTTAGGATGTGGTGCATCCTTGGGAATAATTAATTTAGATCTAAAATAAACTGTTTTCAAAATATGGCTTTCCAAAAAAAGTGGACTGAAAAAAAAGATTAACTCTTGTTAATGTGTATTCTTATTAACCAATTTTGTCTATTGTTGCCGAGAAACAAGGGGTGGCTCAATTTCCCCACAGGCTCAAATCACCCCGCTCTCCTCTAGTATTGTTCAGTTATTCAGGAGACTCCTTACTTCATGAAGGACCACTGAAGATATAATTATAAAACAACAGTGATCAAATGGTGATTTAAAGCAAGGAAATTATCTCCTTCCTTTTTGCAATACTATATTCCTTTCATACTAACAGACCAGACCTATATTTAAAGTGTCCCACCTGCTGACCAACACTTCCATACTTAACACATACTAACACTTAATTATTTATTTGATCCATGTACATATATGATACCAAGATAACATTAATCACGTTTCCTATTTTTTTGTGAAAGTGTATAGTCAGAAGCTGAAATGTCATTACAGTCTGCAGGGTCAAAGCTGATAGAGTTTTTGCTTTCAGGCAGACATGTCTGTCAGGCAGTGATACAGAGACATACCAGCTGCTAAGTTTGTGATTGGCTGTTAATCTGGCTCACACACAGACTGCCCTAATACCTATTGCACACCACTGACCTGTTTGTCCTGGGATGGGATTTCTGCTCTGCTTGAATACTTAACACACATAAACACAAACATGGATGTTAGCATGGTTTTCACAGATGCACCCACATGCTAACACAGACACAGACACACACACACACACAGACACACACACACACACACACACACACACACAGCCATCTGTCAGGTGCATTAGCTGTCTACAGACGCCCAGGTCAGACCAGGCCTCAGCTATCATAGCGGGGCACTGGGAGTGTGTGAGTTCATGCGTTCTTTTGTTATGTAGTGGCACTTTAAGTGTCACTGATATTAAAAATCAGGCCTCATGAATTTCTTAGAAAACATGATTTGTAAAGTCACACACAAACATGATTGTGGCGGTTTTACAATCGTGTATAAACTTATACATTCCATGGTCCGACATGATTTATTGTAAATGTTCACACAGCACCTCATTTTCTTTCCACTCTTTATGTAAGGCCAAACCAAATATTTCATTTTCTTTACCTGCTTTTTCTTGTGACAGAGGGCTGGAGCCTTTCCCAGAATGCATCAATAGAAGACAAGGCCAAACCAAACAGTGGCGAAGTGAGACGAAAGACATAAACACAAGGGAAAAAAACATTGTCTTTTAATGAAAATGCAACCTTGTTGATGGGTTTCTGCTTGACATTTGCATCACAACTGAGTCTGATGTCACGGTTAGACTTTGTTGTCATCCCTTTTCTGCCTCCCTCAATAAAGGCCAAGTCATTAGACCTCTTCATTAGCAGTGAGGACATCACCAGCTCCTCTGAAATTCTTTATAAATCAAGTCAGGTTTATCTCTACAGGATCATCACAAAATAATGTCAAATGACTTGATTGTTCAGAGACAACAAGCCAACCTAAATCATAACCATGACAATAAAGTGATGCAACACACAGTCAACAGAATCCTAAAGAAAACACAGGGAAACAAAAAGAAACCACAATTCACAAGGCAGTAGGGCATTTCCTGCCGCTTGTGCTGCTTAGAGAATACCTTTACTGTAGGTGATGAGACAAACCCTTAAAATGGGAAATAACATGGGCAATACAGTTCATTAAAACAATAAGTAGAATCACATGCTATTTACTGAGCCAACCTTCAGGTTTACACATCCTACAATCCATAATTATTAAAGAAAACAATTTCCCTGAAGGGGAGAAAGATAGTCTGTCCCAGTTACAATATACTATTATAATACTCCAACACAATCATTGTTCATGTTCTCTAAAATGAATGCTGTGAGGTCACAGTATGCGCCAGTGACTTCCATAAGTCTCTCTCTTTTTTTGAAATACCACAAATATCGCAACACTGTCTGACACTGCAGTCTACTAATGTCTGTCTACCAGGTTTCCCAGAAAATTGATCATCCTCAGTGCTGTGTTTAGTCGCTGACATTCCCCCCACTCAATATGACTGACTGACTGACTGACTGGATCTGCTCTCTCTCTCTCTCACAGACACTTCAACACACATCCACTGAGCAGCCCATTAATAAATGATCTGTTTCTGTTGTCTGATCTACAATGAATGAACAATGGACAATGCACTGTAGTAATACCGATGCTTTAATTTCTCTATCACAGTCAAATAAACAGAGATTCTCAGTATCTGGGACATACCCACTGACACTTTAGGTGCTTTTCGACCAAAAGTACCAGGGAATTTTAAGTTCCCAGGTCTAAAAGGTTCCTTCTGCCCACTGTTGTGTGCTTTTCCACTGTGGTCTAAAGACCTGCGAAGATTAGGCAAATTAACCAGCTCACGTAGGCTGTAGGCCTGGCTGTACACAGCGATGCACAGGAATCATTTGTAACCACTATCCATGAGCAACATTTATAAATGAACATCAGATTTGACTGGAATATAATGAAAAACTATAGGCTTGCTTGACCATTAAAGCAGCTTTTTTGTGTGGGAGTATAATGAAGAGACATACGATAAAGTCCATTACACATTTAATAACGAACTGGATAAAGTCATAAAGTTCTTAAAATAACTCCAGCACAGAGAAAGTCGCGACAGTTTGGAAGGTTATTAAAACATTTTCAGCAGACAAAAGCCGCAGATCAGCTGCAGCACTCACGTCTGTGTCCGCCTGTGCTGGAAGAACAGGATGTTTAACGAGCTTTATTACCTATTGTAATCAGCTGCTCCGCTTGTTTCGGAGAGGAGACCGACTTCGGCTCCATGTAGAAACTTCCTAGCTGATGAAAACTTAAAACAACAACTTTGGACCCAGTATTTAGCTTTTAACTCCATCAGCTGTTCACTGTACTGCGGCAAGCTGGCTGCTAGTTTCCAGCTATAAATTTAATGCCGACATCGGTGAGACTTGTGTGGATAACTGTCGTGTAGCCTGGCCAGAGTGGCTAGGAAGGTGGTAGGTAGGCAGACTCAAACATCATGTTTGCAGAGGTGATTATTTTATTGACAATGGTCTGCAGTACATGGATAATTCAATACAGACAGACTTAAGAAAAATAACGCCTCAAACTTGTAGCAATGCTAACAAGAGGCACGTGTTCACAACGGCACAGCCTCACCTTTTTTCCCCCCCTGTTTATATAGGGTGGTCAATTCACACCCAACTGCTTCAGCCCATCCCATTCTGATGCAGGTTGATCTACTGCACAACATCAATACCTAGAAATCTCTTAACATTTGGAACTTCGTTATCAGTTCACTCCGCTCCCACTGCCTAGAAAACAAGTCAGGGTTATTCACACATTTATTCATAATAATCCAAAACAACCAAAAGAAACATTCCTATAAAGAAAGAAAACCCTCTACTTGGTTTGGTCCGGTGATGCCATCCATGACCACCCTATTCCTATAAAACAGGAAATGCTTAGGCCGGCCCCTCCCTAAACAATTATCCTGCATGGTGGAACTGAACAAAGGAACAAACAATTGTAAGTATTAACACAGAAAAACCATGTTTAAACTTGCAACCAAATAAAATGGAGCTGAAACTAACTTATGACTATGTGTTTACTCTGACTTACCATATGCTTTGCTGTTGACTGTAACATAATGCAAACACAAACAACCCGGGATAGTAAGTGGTGCCCTTTTACACATGCTATGGTAAATTACCAAAAAAATAAACACGTATGTATAAACTAGAAGGTAATGGCCTCTATGGGACAAGTGGTGAGCAAACCCACTTCGTCACAATAACAAACTGGACAAAGCCATAAAGTTCTTAAAATAAAATAACTCCAGCACAGAGAAAGCAACACAAAAATAAAATCACGACAGTTTGGACCCCAGAACTACATTTAGACCCTGGTCCCTCCGGTGGAGAAACAGCGAGTTCCTCCAAAGGTTCCTAGTTCTGGGGTATAGTTCCTTTGGTCGAAACGCAGCTTTTGACTGAGGCGCTGGAGCTGGTACCCTGGCGCTGTGCTTTACCTACTGCTCCCTCTCTATTATGATCGTCAAAGGCAAATGATAACTTTTCAGTCAGCTTGGGATGAAGCAAAGGATCCCCCCCCAAATAAAAAGACAGAAAAACATGCAACAACAGGAGAAGGAAAAGAGAACTCTACCCATCAACACAGTATCTACCTCAATCAATGTACGACTTTTATTTCTCTACAAAACTTCTAATTTAAGACAGCATATTAATGGAATTGTTTACAAGCTGCTTGTTGTTAAACAAGGCTTCTCTAAAATAAGAATTTAAGAAGTGTGAATGATGTAGTTGGCATGAAGTTGAGAGCTTTGTGACAACTCTGTCACTTTTATGTCCCCAACAAAGAGGTTGAGGCGCAGTGCTCTAATTGGCTCTTTCGTGGATAATAACAACCCTCTTTAACCTGTTACACTTATCCACTTATTGCCACGTGTGTAGTGAAACATCACGAGTGAACAACTTTCTAATTGTGCACTGGCTGTGAAACTGAACTTCTGGTGAACAAAACAAGTTCCAGAGGGAAAGCATGAAATCATGTACCATTGTCATGTTCCAGTCGATTCCTGGGCTGACCAGCTGATGCCTCTTTGAGTTGTTTCTTTCTGCTTGTTGTTACGAGTCAGAAGAACAAAACAGTAAATGAACGATGAACCCTTGATTAGTCAGAATCAGACAAATGAAATGCACGGTTGTTGATTCACAGGAGGTCTTTATAACTCTCACTCACAAACACTCAGGGGGCTCCAAACAAAGCCCCCTCTCAGTGAAGTGCCCGAGGCTCTGTATAGAACAGAGCTGTATGGTGATGAGTAGTGTGTGAATCACACTTGGTTCCCAGACGCACGTTCGCTCCAGACTTCACCCCCCCCCAATTTGCCTCGTCTCTCTACCCTCTGATGACCTCCTGGAGGTCAGCATGTCTTTCTATCATGTCAAACACCAAAGACGTGAGCGCTGTTCATGGACAGAGTCATTGTTAGCAGCCTCCTTGTTCTGCATGTGTGCAATATATGCAGTGGATTATTTTAGTGCTGACTGTGCATTTATGTTTTTATGTCTGTGAATGCAAATTTTTGTGTTATTAAATCCTCACTCATACTAATTGTTTTGCTAGTTTGAGCATTCTTTCAAAGCTTGCTTTTGCTTAAAACTGACATGTACTTTATGGTGTTATAGGCTGCTGCAGGACTGCCTCCTCCCTTTGCACAACGTGGTTGCCAGTGTCAATTTTGCTCTTCACTTGTATGCTACAGAAAGATTGTTTACTTTGTCTCTCCTTTCCCTGCCATGGCTCAGCTTGCCAACTGCTGTCAAACACCAAAACGCACCTTCAGCTGCTGAAAATTAGCATTTGCTTGCCATGTAGCCCCGTAATGAAAGACCACTACCAGACCCATAGGTGTTCTTACCTTTGTAATTCCAGGCAAGATTATGTTGAGTATGAATGTTTTCTTTTCTCCAGTGAATGGTGTTCTTGTACCACATGGAATTAGGGAGGTGGCTGTTTTGGATGTTGGGCGTACAAAATACTGCACTTTGACACCCGACACCGAGGTTCATATCCCGATTCCCATGTGCATTTAGGTTTAGGCAACAAAAGCACTTTGGTTAGGCTTAAGAAATACAAATTAAATACTTTGTCAGTATATGTTCTGCAGATACATTCAGTATAAACAACTTGCACTTGCAATTTGTTTATTTAAAACAACTGAGAAAAACATAATAGGAGCGGCACTGGGTGTCTCTCAAAACTCTTGCAAATTAGTGGTATATAAACAGAATTTCTGAGAGATGTTGTTGCTGCTAATCTTTATAGTCTATATTTATTGAAGGTATAACTCTAGTAAACATTTAGAGTTTTTGTAAATGTTGAAATATTTGGTCAGAAAACACGTGTTGACACATTCTGCAGGTTTAATGCAATTGTTAGTTACAACATTTTTGGTGCAGAAGCAATCTGTAAACCTGCGCCAGCCGGACACTGTGAGCCGGGGGGTGGGTGGTTCATATCTCTGTGGTGATTGTGTGCAAATGATCATCCTGATGATTCTCGCGAAGGTAAATTTGCTTCCACCTGTGGTTTTATTTTCCCATTTGTTGGTTAAAAACATACACATACTTAATGGACTTCCGAACAGTTTGGAGAATAGTAAGAAGATGAGCCATGGGAAAAAGTGATTCATTTGGCCATTTATAAAGCACTTTAAGTTTTAGTTTTCAAGTCCTAAACTGTGAGGTGTAGAAGTGGATTTATTGTTTAGCATGTGAAAAGTAATGTAGCATGCAAATGATTCAGTAAGAACTAATAGAACTGTTAGGGAGTAGAAGCAGATTGCTATGTAATGATAACAGCAGATGTGGAAAAGACACGTCTTATAAAGTCAGAGACAGGGCGTGAGTCACTTCTGTCTTAATCTTTGCTTGTTAAATCTGTGGTTTAAAGTACACAGATTCAGTGGGATAGAGAAGTAGAACGAGAGAGGAGGGTGTGCTGTGAAGTGGGACGGAGAATCAGTAAACAAGACAGTGATATTTTCGGAGTCTAAAAATAGCCAGTCATGTTCTCAGAAATAGCTTTTGTCTGTCTGGGGAGTGGATATGAAAAGGGCACATTTGAGAGGCTTTACTTCTCATTTTATTCAGAGTTTAGTGCTGTGTTTTTATCACAGCTCTATATTTGTATCGTGGTGCATCAAGTTGGGTGGTGTTTGTTCTTAATTTGACAGAGTTTTTTTTTCGCCAGCCGAGCTAAACTGACTAATACATTAGTGCGAATGTGGTTGACTGTGCTGCATGAAAGGAAACCTCCACTTAGTCACGAATACGTTCTATATCTGGGTCAGAGAGTTTTCGCCCATTAACACTCAAATATTGTTTTTGCTCCATCAGAAATTGGATATACCTGTGTGGACGCCTCTATTCATTACTTCTGAGATCAGTTTGAGGAATGTGCAACATTTCATATCTTGTCAGCCTCCCAAATGCAACTCGATCACTAAACCTTGAAATTCCACACAGGTTAGCCAAAGTCAGGTCAAGGAACTTGTCAGCCCGATGATTCCTCAGTCACTTACATTTGTGTGTTGAACCAGAACCAAAGACAAAGAGCCTGGGTTTAGTCAAGCATACATGTGGCTCCTCTTTGTTTACAAGCCCCCTCTGAAGAACAATGGCATAAGTGTTGAAACTAGGAAAAAAGGTTAGAGTCAACTAGATAGAAGATCAAATTTGCTGAACATGTTGGTCATAAAATATGTAACTAAATAAAGAGTGCCATGGCGTAACAGTCTTTTAAAATATACATAAAAGTAAGACAACCTTTGCAACAACATTAGCAGAAAGGAAATGGTCCGTAGCATCTAACTGCTAAAATCTGCTTCATTGCAAATGTGTAAGAGAGAAACCCAGCCCCAGTGGCATTAATTGAATTGAATTGAATTTTATTTTCAAGCTAGTTTAATATAAACTAAATTCAAAGATAATCGTTATGTGAGGGTGGTGACAGCGCAGCAGTGTGGCACAATAAAACATTTTTTTGCAGGCACAAATCAAAACAAATACGTTCACAGTAGAAACCAGAATAGACTGTTAATGAAGTGGCAGAGGAAAGGAATTTGTGCACGAGCTGTGTTTCCGCCTGGCAATCCTGTCATGATTGGTAAACCTGTTTTACATTTCCAAGTTTCACACAGAGAGAAGCGTCTATGAGCCTTACTTCTTTCTCAGTAGGTTGTCTCATCTGCATTCAAATGAGCCACATCAGCTGTATCTCCTTGCTTCTTGATTATGAGCAGCTGTGGTAGCAATACCATGATTGCTCTAATGATCATCATTCTTCATTCAAGATCATTATCCACTATCCATATTATAATCACCATCATCTAAACATATTTTTAAAAAGAAAATGCTGTACTCTCAAAAAAATGTTATATATATAAACCATGAGTCAGAGACATAAAATGTAATCAGTGTTTTTCATATAATGATGTCAGTGTTATGTGTTAAGTTAATTGAGCCAGAATGATCAACAAAACGGGGAATAAGGCTAGGTAAGATCTTGTAAAAATTAAAATGTAATTGGTTTGACAAATAAAATGTTACGGTTGTGGCTCAGGGGGTACAGTTGTCCACTTTTTGGAAGGTCGGTGGTTTGATCCCTGGCTCCCCCAGTTTGCATTTCTAAGTATCCTTGGGGAAGATACTGAACCCAAAATTTCTCCCGATGTGCCATTGGTGTGTGAATGTATATGAATGTGTATTTCTGTATCTGATGGCAGAGGCACCTTAGCCTCTGTTTCAGTATGTGAATGGGGTGGATATGATGCAGTATAAAAGCGCTTTGAGTGGTTGGAAAGACTAGAAAGATGCTATACAATACAGAACATTTACTTGAGTGAAAGAGATCATATTCCACATTGTGAAGGAACCTATTCCTTTATAGTTTAATTACTGTAAATAAACATGATAAGATTTGTGTGTGTGTGTGTGTGTGTGTGCGTGTGCGTGCATTAATCACAATTACTTTTTAATGGCATGAAACAGGGCTGTGGACACAGGTCGCTGAGGAGATGGAAGAATGATGCATTAACCTCCGCTGCACCCAAACACCTGCCCCACCAATTTAAAAAAAAAAGAGGATGGAGGAGAAGAATTCTGGTATATGTAACATGTATATCTCTGTAAATGACATGTTATATATCATTTGGAAAAAAAAATCAGAAACCAAAATGGAATAATTTGTGTTTTATATTGTTTAATTTGTCAGAATACTGTTCATTTTCTCTATCTATACATGAGGAACATGCATCCAAACAGCCAATCAAATCGTATAATTTTAAGAAAGAAGTAATGTAACCTTTCTATAACAGGCGGGGCAGATGGTCACACTGACCCAAATCAGCTTTCCTGCCAAAGTCTCAGTCTTTCTTTCCTCCAACTTTGCTTGTGAAACGAGCACTGACAAAGTCAGTTTGCAGGCTAGTTAGCTAATTAGCTAATGTACCTGCCAATTTCATTGATCCTTACTTTTCACTTCCATTGCTAACAACACACTGTCCATGGCTTGCAAGCTACAGAAATCATCAATTTAGCCTTTTCCATTAACAATAAATTTAAAAAAACACACTGCCATTATTTTTGACAGCACAATGACTAAGTGTGATTTCAACTGGACCTTTTAAGGCTTTTAAATGCTCACCATGACAATGTTGTAAAACATCTGCGCATGCTCACACCAGTTTCACCATGTATAACTTAATCATGTTTTTGAGATCTTCTACGCCAGCTTTCACACACAATAAACAGATTTTATCCTCTAGACAAGTCAAATTACACTACCTCCATCTTAAAGTGCTGTTTGTTTACATATCAAATTTGAGATAAGAGTCAGTAACTAAACATAAAAAATGCATTAAAACAGCCACTAAGATGCAGCAGATCTTAGAGATGGACAAAGAAGTGACGCTAATGATTGCCACTGTCATCTATAATTTAACAGGGACACATCTGGCACTCTGCGCCAAGACATTGCTGATGGTTGACCCCACACACACGCACACATAATATTGCACACTTGGACACAAGTTAGTTTTTTTCTCCCCCAGCAGATAGGATGCATTATTGTCACCTTTGCCATGTTTTGTTTTAGCAGCATGTTAATCAAGTTGGGCATAGCAACGATTCTGCGGAGGAAAGTTTCTTCTCACAGATGTAGAAAAAGTTGAGCGAGAAAAGAGAAAAGCTGCAAACAGGTAATCTAAGGTAAAAAGAAACTAACATCTCCTGATGATAAATCATTCAGACTTATATCCATTTTAATAATTCAGACGAGCATAAATTTTGCCCCTTGGGATTTGAAGAGATGACAGCGGAAAGCGCTCGCTTACAACCCGTCTACCCAGGAGATCGCATTACCAGCAAGTGCATTAGGATGATGAAGGCACCTGCTCACTCTCATAGTTATTATCAGACACAGAAAGAGGGTCAGAGTTGATTGTGCTAAATTAAAATGTGGTGATTAATAATTATGTGTGTTGAGGGAGAAAGAGATGAGGAGTGAGATTACACTCTAACAGGAGGAAACTCAGATTGGAATGGAGCATAAAATAATTACAGTTTCATGTACTGTGAATAATGACAACAACCACAACTACCACCACCACCACTAAATGAAATCAAAAGTGTTTATAGTTTTTGACCACACTCAAACTAAGGGTGCAAAGTTGGCCATCAGGGACAAGATGTGATCACTGTTTAAACTGGGATAACAGCACAAATTTCCAGACAGTCTCATCTGAGACATTCATATCATTGCACTTGGCTGTAAACATGAAACATGCCGGAAATAGTTGTGAAACTAATTCAAATAGAGTTTTGGAAAGTTACCGACATTATTGGGTTTCAGAAGCCATTTGACCACCCAACAAGCTGTTTCCCCCTGTTTCTAGTCTTTATGCTAAGCTAAGCTAATTGGCTGCTGTCTGTTGATTCATATTTAGCGCAGAGACATGAGAATGACATCAATCTTTTTGTCTAACTCTTGACAAGAAAGCGAATTAACATAACTCCCAAAATGTCAAACTATTCCTTAAGAGCCATAACTGAGAAAAACATATTGTATGATCTACCTTCTGTTCACTGCTCATCTCCTCACTTAGCACCAAGTAAATCATATCCCTCCGGCTATACTGGTTTTCTGGGTCGATACACACGCAGTGGGCCATGCCAAACCAGAATTTAATGAGTTACAGTAACCATCCAACCAAGCTTAATGAGTGCAGAAAGGTGTGGTGGCATACAGTCCCAAAGACACACAAACCTTCCTCTGAAGCTTCCCCCCCTTCTCTCTCTCTCTCTCTCTCTCACTCACACACACACACACACACACGCACACGCACACGCACACGCACACACACACACACACACACACACACAATGTCATTGTAATGTAATGTAATGTAACACACATGTAATATATAGAAACCCACAAACAGGCATGGTTCTGTTTTTTTGGCAGCTGTCATGTCAGATCCGTCATTGCACAATCTCATGCTGCTAGCTTAAGGAGTATCCACACAGAATAAATAACGAGCATGAAACATCCCATATACCCACAGAGGAAGTGCTGTTCTTGCTCCCACACAAGCGCACTGATCCTTGATTCATAAAGAGCATGCCATTCTCCATCAATAACCACCACAAGAAACCCCCAAAGCGCTTTGGCTTCACATATCAAACAACTTCCAGATTAACAACGGAGCGAGGAAAGCCACAACAATAGCAGGAATATTAAAAGCAGAGTTTGTTTCAGACTGTTGCACACAGCAGAACGGACGGTTGTGGGGAGTTATTAGCACTGAGAATGGGAGGCCATCACTCGAAATGTAATAGTGAGAAACAAACTTAAAAAGGACTTATAATGTAAAATGCAGCTACTTCATCTGTGCAACAGAGGACAGAAAGAAACAAAGCGGTTTTAGAGCCTCTAAGCTGGCTTCAAAGGCTTTATGAATTATATGGATTTCCTCCCATCTGTTTGGGAATTCCAAAACAGCTTCCCAGGAAACGTTGATACTCGACAAAGCCTTGTTTTTATCTGCTTTCAGCTTGTAAAGAGAATACTACATTCATTGCTTATTTATCCCAAACAGAGATGTGAGGCTTTTGCAATACAAAAACTTGGCAAACTGGTGAGATGGGGGAGAATTTGGCAACTTGTTCAACGTTTCTGCGAGAGAAAAAAGAGGAAGAGAAGATCCTGAGGGTGGTGGTGGGTGGTCTGGGAGAAATCTTCATCTCTCTTTCTATCTTGCGTTTTCTCTCATATTCACTCTTGTGACCTCAGCCAAGTAGGGCACAAGAAGAAGAAGAAGAAGAAAAGAAGGGCTTTGCTGTCTTAATAAGCACCTGTCTGGGGGGAGACTAGAAATTCCTGTCTGGTCTGTGTGTGTGTGTGTGTGTTTGTGTTTGTGTGTTGGTAAGCCCCATCACAACGGCCATCACTGATCCCTTGTCATTTGTTGACAGAATAGTCACAGGTGCAGGTTTTTCCTGCTCTAATACTCTTTTCGGAGTGTGCTTAGTTTGGAGTTTCAGCCTTGGTCCTTTCAGAGGCAAATGTCTGGCAACAGTTGAGTCTTTGTGCCCCCTCCCTTCAGCGTCTTCAGTCTTTCTCTCCCCTCTCCTCTCCTCATACTCATTTGGAGAGTTATTCAAAAATTAGACACTGGAACAAATGATAGTTTAAGTTGGAGGCAGTGTGATGTGGCTTGGCTTAGGGAGGCAAAACAGATTGTTGTTTGCTGTCTGAATGAGTGTAGAGGATGCCAAAAACATGATGAAGTCATAAGTGAGACATTTTAGATAAATACCAGATCCTGACAGACATGGTGCTACTGGTTTGTATCTGTGCAGATGTGTTACAGAATGACCATGGCTTGATTCTTAAGATCTTAAGACTGAATTAAGAATATCTAAAAGTACAGGAACAATTTGGGGACAGGGGTGTTATTTTGAGCTTGATGAAGATATTCTTGAATAGGATTTAGATATTTCAAGACAAACGTATCTGCAGCAGCAACATGCATTTGTACAGAGCTGTCCCAAGTCCATATAATAAGGAATTACCTGTGAATGCTGGCACAGTTCTTGTATTAAGGCCCAGTCACAACTGCATTTAAAATGAACATGAACAAAAACTAAAACATTCATTTACAGTGATCTTCATGAGACTATTGACAGTGGTTGAATTCTTAAAATCTATATATTTCATATTTTGATAGTGCCATAAATAATGTACTATTGATCTATCAGTGCTATTCTTCAAGGTGTAGCTTGTTTCCCTAATTGAATACCACAGCATGATAGCCATCTTAATCATAATGTGTTTCTTTTTTTTTTATGAGGGAGGACCCCCAGACCCCCGCTTTATTGCCCCCACATCCACCACACACACTCACTTTTCAAACTAATGGTCCTTGGCCTAGTGTAGACCTGGGTCTGGGTATTAATAGAAACCCTTTTAATCAATATGTTTGCATTGGTTGAGATTAAAACAGACAAATGGGTCAGCTGTGTATTTCTGGAGCTGGCTTTGTTCTAATGCACCAGACATAATCAATAAAATTAGCCAACTGTGTCAAACATGCCCTTACAAATGTGATGGAATACTTTTCTAATAGCAATTTAATAAGTGCAATATTGATATTTTCACACTATAACATATTGGTTCTGTTTTGTAAGCAGTGAACTACAGGAATCTACAAGCTGAGGCAGCACCTATTTTGTGGGTGCTCCATCCTTCCAAGCAATTTAATTTAGCAGGTGTATGTTTGAGTAACCAATCATAATAAACAAACAAATATGCCTGAATAAAATAAGGAAGATAGGGAGGAAAGAGTTGTGAGGAAGGGAGAAGAAGAAGTGAGTGACGAGACAGCAGACAACATGATCTTCCTGTTGTACAGACCTCAGTGGTGAGAATGTCCCACTGCATATGGAGCGTTCAATCTCACACGCACCCACACACAATCACAATGATTCGACAAGATGGAGGAAAACTTTCCCCTGATTTGGCCTTGGAGCATAACGGATCATTGTTCTGTGTTTCACCTCACATCATCTGAGACAGAGTGAACGGAGCAATAAACCGCATCGCTCTGGGACAATCACTTTGGAACATGGTGGAAGTGCTGAATCAGAAAATGGGCTCTGTGTAATTATACCAGCCTCCAGCAATAATAGATGGACCAAAGACAAAGAGATTGACTCTGGTGTTCGGAAGGGGGGAAAAAACGCTCTCCTTAATTGTTTTAACAACTCATGGATGAGGGAACATATTGACAGTTTCAGTTGCAGGACAGATCTTGACTTCTTGACTGATCTTAGGCCAAATTTACAAACAACCCCTTTCACTTCCAGTGTGAGCAGGGGAACAACTCTCTCATTTACTTAGAAGTGTTTTATTTTTTCAGTTAAAGAATGATTTGGTCCAATAAGCTCAACTGCTTGTAAGACAAAAAATCATGTTAATTGTTGTCTATAAATTTAAACTTTTTATTCGAAGTGAACTTTCTGCTAAAAAAAAGTATTATCTTGTTTGTGCTTTTGGAAAGCCACCACTTGACAATAACCCTTTATTTTTTCATAATTAACTGTTATAAATAGTGTAAGCACGAGCACTGATGTGTGTCGGAGAGAGTGTTTATTATTTCTGAAGTCAAACCAGAACATTTTGACCTTCTGGGACTGCTCTGTTTGGTCTGCCGTTACAAAGTTGTGTACTTGACAGTCTTATCCTCATTCTTTAGAGCAGTCATTTAATGGGCTGTTTGATGAAGTGTCTCTCAGACCTTTAAGTAACAGTTTGAAGACATAAGTGGACCTTACAGTACAGCCAAATACATAATACATCTAATGCATATGCAGCTGAGTTTGTAAGATAAACATTTTTGCTGTATTACAAAGTAATAAATCTGATTAATGCTCTGCTCAGAAACCTTGGCGGTGAATTAGCCTACTTAACAGATGCAAAATTTACCATAAAGCAACACTCCCCTTTAGTTACTGTTCATAAATACCCAGTGCATATGTGGTTTACAATGTTAAGTGACAGATGTAATACTCAAAACTCTCAGTGTGACCATCCATTTTGACGCCTGAAATGACAACCTGAAGCTAGCAAACATTATCAGCTGTAGTTAACTAATTAAGCTAACTTTAGCTTCATGAATGAGTTGATTTGTTAATGTTTGAGGCGAAGTGAATCTGGCCCAATGCTAGCTTATTAAGTTAGGTAGCCAGACATGCTTTGTAGTTTATGTTAGAGCAGACACACTGTTTAAGGCATCCCTTACACGTCTCCTCTTGTGTTTTTGGTTTTGGACAGGGTAAAAAAAAATAAACAACCATATTACTTTTGCTACAGCCACATGCACGGAAATCCAAAACTAGCCAACCCCGTCGTGCTGATTTGCTAATATATGATTGGACAATTGCTGTTCAGAAGAGGAGTATAGCGACCACTTGGGTGCGACCAGCGTTAGCAGTCAGTTATCAGTATTTGCCTTCAGATAGCTCCTATTGACATCTTACTTTGTTTGTATGATGCTCTTTTAAGATAGGATTATGCTATTATCATAATCATAAAGTAAGATGTAAGAAAAATAGAAACAGAATGACAGAGAGTGTGTGTGTGTGTGAGGGGGGATGAATATTTTCAAGCAAACATGAGAACAAAAATTATATTCTAGTCTGTCAGCTAGTTCATGGAGATAGACACAGTCCATAAAGTTAAGGACCTTTGAGCCACTTTGGAAGACCAGAATCTTAGTAATGAGTAAATTATTAATAGGAAAAGCCTCCAACTGTACTGTACACACCCCATAACTCATAGCTGGGCAATAATATCTTGATCCAGTATTGCATGATCCATGGTCTCAGCACTGTGGAATAGACTTTGTGGAATACTGTTTGCTGCACACACACACACACACACACACACACACACACACACACACACACACACACACGCACACACACACACTCACTGTTGTTCTCTCTCTTTGTGGAAACTGGCTCCATCGAGGGAAAGTGGAAAGCGTAATGACTACTTGGTCCTGTGCAATTTCTCCCACCGGTGATGATTAGATCTGCATTCCACGCTGACGCTGTCACCATCTAAGACAAGACAGAGGACAAATCACCGAACCTCGTGCTCTCAACCCTTTTTCCTTCATCCTCCTCTGAACGGGGAGGAAACTTGAAAAATAGGACGGCATGCAAAACTCTCGCAGTGTAAGGGTAAATGTCACATAAATGAAAGAGGTGATATGAACACGTCTCTTCCTGTGTTTTCTTTAACATCGTGTTTCCCATTGCGTTATATCAGGAGTATGGGCAAAGATGTAATGTGTCTCGGGTATGTGTGTATTGCTGTGTATCAATGGTAAATACACATCTAGCCTGTCCTGCTCCAGTAATCATTTATAAATTCATTATTAATCTCCATTGACTGTATGGTTATCACAGTTATCATAGTTCACCTTAAATGCACTACATGTTGAAGTTTATGTGTGTGTGTGTGTGTGTGTGTGTGTGTGTGTGTGTGTGTGTGTGTGTGTGTGTGAGAGAGAGAGAGAAAGAGAGAGAGAGAGAAAATCTATAAACTGTCAATTGCAAATTAATGACATGCTGTTTAATGTAGTGCATGATAATCACACAAAGAAGTAAACAACTGAATCAAACACTAACATATACTCCCCTTTGCTCATCACAAGTATAATCTCCTGAAGATAAATAATGAACATATTTTTTGTTTCTGTCTTTCTTTATGTATTTTTAATGAAATTGGCAGATTTTCCTCTACCGTAAATTACCCGCTCACATGCTTGTTTAAGGATACAGATCAACATTTTGGCAATTACGCTTATTTGCTCTCTTGCAGAGAGAACGGTAAAGCTACAGCTAGGCTATGGTTAGCTTAGCTTAGCACAGAGACTGAAAACAAAAACTTTTTTATGGATTAAACAAATGAGACATAACCTGTTAATTTTTGCGCTTTAGAGGTGTTGGTAGGTGAATTTTGCTCCCTTTGGACAGAGTCAGGTGAGCTGTTCCCCCCCTCTTTTCAATCTTTATGTTAACCTAAGCTAACCGGTTGCTGACTGCGGCTTCATATTCAGTACAGACATGTCAGTGGTATTGATCTTCTAAATCTAAATCTCTTGAGAAACTGTACTTTCCAAATGTTGAACCGTTGCTGCATGGGTTAGTTTAACTAACTTGTTAACTAGTTCCTATTTAGTCCAGTTAATACTCATAGTTAGGAGTTTTCATAGAATTATTTTTCTTTTTCTTTAAAGGTCAGTAAGCCTTTGAACCATCCTGCAACTCATACAGTTTAGTATTTTGATTCTAAATCTTATACTGTATGTCATCCTATAGGTTTGCCCTTGAATACTGCAAGAAGGCATGATGTCATTGCTTAGATACAGTACTGTGTGTGTGTGTGTGTGTGTTTGAAAAGACGGCTGCTGAATAATTCAGTTTCATACAGCCCTGTGCAGATTGAAGCTTGATATCGGAAGGGGGTGTGAGGGCATCAAAACAACTGTCGTCATTTGTATGCATGTCAGCATCTGTTTACATTTGCATGCATGCTTGCACACATGTATACATTTTGTGAGCTGGAAAAAGGGAGGATACTGAATAAAGCAGAGCCTAATCTTAACTGAGGTAATTGCATGAAACCGGGTGAGCTAATTATTCTTCTACTTCTACTGAATTTACAAACTCATTTTTTTAATGTACAAGACGTTTTACATAATCCTATCTTCGCGTCACACTAGTCTTTTCTGGTTTTCTTTACCAACAAACACACAATATGTTGAATTATTACCAGGTTAGACAGTGTATCATTCAACTATTGTCTGTCTGGATGAGTCAAGACATGCCCACTCCTCTGTCCTGTCTCTTTTCTTTCTGCTTTCCTTTTCTTTTCCTTTCCTTTGTCTCATTTAATAATGATTCTTTTCTACTTGAACAAAGATTTTTTTTGCTGTGTGAAGGGGTCAGTCTTTGTCCAACTCTATTTCCCTCACGCCACTTAATCTCCATCGTTTTCTGTCGTGTCCGTTCTCTCCTTGCTACAGAAAGCTGTATTTTCTTCACCAATGTGTAAGAATGTTCTGTTTTAAAGATACATGTCTTGTATTCATGGTTTCTCTGTACTTTGCTTTTTAAATAAAGGAAAGAAACATTTACAGGTTTGTCAAAATCATCCATTTGAATACTTATCGGAACCTCCGTTCTCGTAGGACATTTGAGGCCCATCTTTTCACATTCGTCAGTTCTCAAAATAATTAGTCTGTGAGACTTTACTGTAATGCAGTGCGAAGATACAGAAAGGAGGCACAGTTGGAGTGAATCACACTAGTCCATAATGGGCCACATAGTAATGTATGCATGGTTAATCTTTTCCCATACATTCAACCAGTGTGTGTCAGTTTGGGGCAGCTCTACAAAAGCCTTTTGTGTGCTTCCAGTCACCCCAAGCTTTGCTGCTCATCTTACTTAATTGGCTATGCTCTGTTTGTGGTATTGAGGGGAGTGTGTGTGTGTGGCTGTGAGAGTGAGAGAGAGAGAGAGAGAGAGAATTTGGGGAGAGGGATGACCATTGGATTAGTCATTAGACTTGTTGCCAATGCAGAATGTTGGTTGGGGCTGCAGAGCTATTTGAATCACTTGAATCCTTGAACTTGAGATGCACTTAATTTCAATGTCAACAGGAAAGGAATTATTTTTTTCATACACACACATTCATGCACACACATACTCCTGAACCTGATGTTTTGGGAAAATAAGCAAGCATAATGTTGTTGGTTTTTTTTGCACAGCACATACAGTTTACAATGATAATGGGTCAGGTTTACCACTCGAAATTTTAATTTTTGTGCCCTTGATTTTAGACAAATGTAGACAAAAGCACACTTCTCATTTCTAGTTGGCAACAGCCAGTTCTGTTGCTGAAATGACAGCTGTTGCCAGCACATTATCAGCTATAGCTAGATTGCTAAATAAGCTAACGTTAGCTCCATTTGTTGAAAACATTGTCTGGGACTGACTTTTTAATGTTCCTAGCTGACTCGTCTTAGTACAGGAATTATGAGAAAGAATTCTGAAATATGCACTTGATGGAGTACGTGATATTATGCTAAAAATGACTGCGGCTGAAGCTTGTCTTCGCAAAAAGTCATCATCCTCACCAACTGATGATCCATGTAGGCGACATATTTTCAAGCAGTATATTTTCACTTTTAACAGATCTCTTTGTCAAATCTAACGCTGTCTCGGCTAACCTTATCTGGGCTGGCTGGAGTGTAAGCTTCCCCAAATCCAATAATGAGCAAGAAAGAACCACAAACATTACCATAAACTCTGATAGCAACCAGAACCGGCTTCAACAAAATTAGGAAATATCACACAGTGAATGTGCTAGACGTGAAGACGTGTTTTTATTACCTGTTATGTTATGTTATAACCTGTAACCGCCCAAACTAATGTAGTTTCTGAACAACGTGCTCCTTGGCTTAGGAAGTAACACTGGGTTACTACTTTAGGCAGTAAACTAGTTACCTGGACATGCTAACGACATGTTGTTAGAGCAGACAGAAACATTGTTTAATCCATTCTATACGCTTTTGCTCTTGTGCTTTTGGTTTTGGAAAGGCTAACTTTAGATGCCATGTATCTCTTACTGCAACTCTGACATCCAAAGCTTGACAGGCCTATGACTAGCTATGGTTTCTAATCAATGATTGGGCAATCACTGTTCAGGGGAGGGTTTTATCGAACAATTAGCTCGTTCAGAGTGGTAACCAGAACTACTCACAAACACACAGAAACCCACACGATACTGATTTTCCATCTCCGGTGCTAAAAAATACCGTTACGTGCTGACCTTTCATCTCCTTTCCTCAAGGAAGGATCGCTACCAGCAGGACATCCTGAACTGTGTGTCATCCAGATTCCTTCCTCTTGATTTCAACAGAATGACAGCAAGAGTCTCCCATTGTTACCAGCCTGCAGCATAAGATTATTGCAGGTTACTAATTTTTATTTTTGTAGAGACATGTGGAACTCAAATGCAGCCACTGATTTTCCAATTGTAGCAGTGTTCCTGGTGCTTCCTTTTGATTAATCCTGGAATTGTCCAAATGCGTGTCAGTATGCTTAATTATTTCCAAACAGCGATGTTGCAGTTTGTTGAAAGTACTCCAACTGCAAGCACAGAATAAGGACCTTTGTTTCCATCCAGCTCTTTTTGATGAGAAAACATTTTGTGGGAAATGTGATAAATTTTGGTCATAATGGGGAATCTGCCGAGTGTGTTTTTTTTCTGCAGATAGGGAAACAATAAGCTCATTTAGAGGACTGCGCACAAAAGAAAACAGTGCTGGTCATAAATCATAAATCATGCACACAGCTCCAGGCCTAGTCATGCGGTGTGTATAAGCCTCTGTACAAGCATGATTGTTTCAGTATGTGGTCCTCTTTACAGATATATTTTACAATTGCTCATTGTCTGTGGCCACTCTTGCTTATCAGTCTGACTTCCTGCTGTTGATCAGTCAGTGATCTGCTTCCTGTCTGCGTAATGCCGGTAGGTGACAGTTACTTCTCATCAAGGTCCAATCACCTCATGCCCACAGGAACCTGTAGCATGGAGCCAAAACCTCTTATTTTCCCCACACACTTCCCTCATTGTTCAAGTGTTTGGTCATGATCAGCTCTTTACCAGAATTTGATGATGAGTGCAAAAAATGCAAATGAATCACATGGCTTTTTTTGTGCTGGTGTTGACAATGCAAGACTAATCTAACTACAAAGTTAGATGACTACAAGTTTGCTTTTTTGATGCATAATGAATTATCTTCACTGACATTTGTTTGTGAAAATGGAAAAACAATTCCATAAGTGTTATACGATAATATCAGGAATTAAAGGGGAACTCCAATTTTACACATTAAAGTTTGTTTACAGGTCATGAGTGGGGGCTGAAGAATACATGTTATAAAATGAGACATATCATGGGGTGTGGAGTTAGAAAGAAGTGAGCTTACCAGACCTCTGATGCCCACTCCTCATCTCTGCTTGAGGCTTGGGGTGGGGGGGGGGCTTGAGGTAACATCAGCCGCTACTACTAGCATAACTGTACGGTTGAGGATATCGAATCGAGATGCATTGTGGATAATGTAGGCCCCATGTTTCGACAAGAAGGAGGATGTGCTGAATAAAAAAGACAATATCTCTGGTTCTGCTGTATCTATTTTGATCCTTTTTCTAATAAACTGTCCCTCATGACAATGATATACAGTAGGACTGCAATGCTAAACTGGTGGAGTATGCTTTTACTGCATTAATCTGCCAAACAACTGCGGCCAGAGCCAAGAGTCAAAATCACCAAATGAATGTTAAGACAGACAGTGTTTTAAGGGCCTGTTATAAAGAAGATGCAGCTTAATGTATGAGCTAATGTGTACCCTCAAGGACATTTCAATAATGCATTTTTTATTATCGATATATAATCAAGTGAGCATGCATTTATACAGTTTTTGTGGCTCCCTCTAATTACAATTTTGTGCTTGTCTCACAAACGTTGGTCTTAATGGGACTTCCTGAATAAATATGCAATAAGTAAAGGATCCCTCTCTTTTGTTTAATCTTGGCATTGGCTGCCTTTTAGTATGGGAGGAATGCACACGTGAGAGCTACTTCAGCTTCAAGCAAATTCTCTTGCCAACTGCTTTGAGGCACAGCGGTAGATTTTCTGTGAATACTCGCTTTGACGAAGGCATGACATGACATGTACACTTCGACACTGGCACCGAAACCTTAGTGTAGAAAAACACACACTGAGGAAAGCGCTGGTTTGCCCTCAGACAGATGTACATCTAGACGAACACACACACACACAGAAAAATGCAGTGCCCACTGTGCCTCCCTCAGTGAAGCCCAGGAGGCAACACCTGGGAAGGTCTACGTCAAGCAAGTATGACAGCCACAGCTGTCTCATACACACACACACACAGACACAGACACACATACGTAGATCCTGCCATCTGTCTCCTTGTATCAGTGGTTTGATTAATAACTGCGGTGGTTTTGTTAGCTGTCTCTTTTTGTCCTGTGGCACAGTGTGTTTATACAGTAATCGTTCATGAGTGTTGTTCTGCCTGTCAACACAGTAACACAGGAAATCCAATTGGCTCACAAAGTTGTGTTTTGCTCAGACACTGCTATGAGAAATCAAGAAACAACTATGCTTTTGATGGCAAAAAGCAAAATGTAGATAAGTGAAGATGACAAACGGAGCATCTAGGGTTTCAGATACAACTAAAAAGACCTACAGAATAAGGTCCCAAAGTCGAAATATGAATGTTTTATTGCAATCAAGAGAATGATTTACAAAACCCCTATTTAAAAATGATATAATCTTGGAATTTGAAATGTCTAAGAAAAGCAAAGGTAAATCCTCTCACATTCATTCTTGCCTTCTCTATTTTTTTTGCAATTTCTGATCATTTTCTGCTATATTATGGTATATCTGTCATACTTATTTAAAACTGAAATACTCTGTCTGCTTCCTCTTTCCTTCCCTTCATCTCTTTTGTTCCTCCACTTTCACACAGGATGTATAAGAGAAAGTAATACAGTATGCGAAATGAATGTGAAATGAACACATCTCTGTAACTTGTAATCATTTATGGTCTCTATATGTACAAGATTGGCGACCCTCTGTCTTGTCTCTCTTCCCTTGTAGGGTTGGAGAACCTTGCAAGAAAAGCTTTTACCTGTTATTTTCATATAAGGATTTAGAGAGAGGCTGAGGAAGAAAGGTGAGGCAGACACACAATGAGTGAGAAAGAGAAAAGAGATTGAAGAGGAGATAGGGGCAGGAAGCACCAAGATAAAGGGAGAGTGTGAGAGAAAGAAAACTGAGGTGGAGTGCTGATTGTGAGAAATGTGTTGTGGAGACTTAGACAGACTTAATAAATGTGTTTCAATAAATAGATAATGAAAACATAGCCCGAGGGACAATGAATACTTGTTCTAATTTGCGTGTATGTGCCTGCTTTGTTTATGTGTGCATTCCGTTATGGATTCATTTTCAGCTCGCATGATATTCTATAAAACAATAAATATTGGTATCACATCCTACAAATCCTGGATACATTTCTTCTGTAAAAATGTAAATTAAGCCTTCTATCAAACAGTGGCACAGGGTTCTCATTGCTCTAGGTACTGTGTTATGTGTGCCTTCCATGACAGCTGCTAGTTAAAGACTTGATACTGAAAATACAGAGAAATGCTTAGTGCTTGTATACCAGCTTTGGGCAGTTGGATACAAATTACAAATAGGAGCTAGTACAGGCACAACCTTATTTCTCCCCAAGCCATCTCTGTCTGAGATCAAGAACCCATTGGTTTAATTCATTGGATTTGCCTCTCTGGTTATTTGAATGCAAATGTATTTTTCAACTGAATTTCCAGAAAACGTAGCCTACTATATCACACTATATCAATATTGTAATATAGATCCGATATAGATGTATGCCATGACAGGAGATTTATCCATATCACCCACCTGTAGTCTACATCAGATAAGAATAGAATACAATAGAATAGAATAGAAAAGTTCACTGATTTAAGTGATGCTCAGATGCACATCATGATTTCACACACACACACACACACACACACAGACTCACACACACTATCTGGCGTGACCTATCCAAAGGGCAGGGCATACTTCGCAGTCACGGGCAGATAAAGGTCTCTCAGTGATTAAACTTAATCAGGGTTGCTAAGCAACAGCAGACAGATATAGGCAGACTCAGGACATTTTTTTCACGGTTCATACCGCTAGCAACCGAGGCCACAGCGGCCTTTGAGTCTTTTCAATGAACCTCACTTCCTGGTATTCATCTGCTTCCTTCCTGTCAGCCAATGAGAAACGGACATCTGAGTTGTATGAGTATCAGATTCTTGGCGGTTTAGTCAGCTCAGCTGGCTTTTAAGTGATATCTCTGACAGCCTTGACCTACTCCAGGTTTCTCTCTATTGTTTGAACCTCGAGATGCACTGAGTGGGCTGAATTCGGGACAACATGAGGAAGAGGACAAACAGTACTGTTTTGTCAGATGTGGAAAAGACATCACATTATATTTGAATATATTTGACTTAAGTTCACACTGTCCTTCTGGGACAGATAGAAATAACACTGCATGGTTACACAGCTAAAAACAACATCCCTGCCCTCTTACCTCGCTGACATTCACATGGAAACTTGCTATCACAGGGTCTTCATTTTTACATTACCTGTCAAGGATGTTCAAATCTTTATATTTAAAAGCACATGGGCTTCAACTTTTCTTATGCTTTGATGATTTTTACAAACATGAGCAGTTACCCCATCCCAGTAATGTGATCCCTGTCACTAAGTGCTGTCTGTTCTATGAATGTACCCGTTATATAGAGCATGGAGCCTTGAGAACATAACTGCTCCCTGGGGAAACTCTGGAATAGATCGAGTGATGGGTGTTAGGAAGAGCTGATTCAGCACTCTGCACAGACCTGACCCCCCGCCCCTCCAACACCCCATGGCCATCCCAACTGCCTTTCTTTCTTATCACCCCATTAGTTTTCCCTCCTTCCTTTCTCATAGTATACCCTTTATCAAGACTATCCGTCTGGGAACATGAAAGAAGAGATGGACTCTGAGGTGGTGTTTGAGGGAGGGAGGGGCTGGTTCAGGCAGGAACCAAGGCACGGAGACAAAGAGACGACTGCAGTAAGAAACCAGGCATTGCTGAAAGATAAAGACAATGTCATCAGTTAATTCTTTCCTAGATGTGTACAAGTAAAAAAGTGCCCCTTGTTGCTTTCTTTTCAAATATAACTCAAAATCTTTTCAACACCTTCTAAAGAGAAGAGCTTCTGTTTGTTTGTTTACATTTATATACATTCAGTCAACAGACCCACAGCACCCAAGAAATGTACTTCCTGTGAACTTCTCAGACATGCAGGCGAACCAACTTGTTCTCCCTCCGTAGACATATAGACCCCTTGGTGTTACTTTTTAGTGCACTGTGTATTTCTTTAGTGTAATTTTTCAATGTTACACGCATAATATGTCAGGTCAATGTCAGGTGACTTAGTGTAAAGCACGGTTGGGCAAACAGGTACTTCACAGCATGAGTGTCTGTAATTCTTCAGCAGACGGGACTCAGTTGTGTATGAAGCAATTTTGCTGTGGGGGTTTACACACAGACCAAAATCCTGTTTTTAATGCTGTAGTGATTTGGAAAGAAGACACTGTTTTGACAGGCAGAATGTGTATTTACATTGGGTTTATGTCTATTTTGTTTTGGCCATGTTTCTTTTATACTGTACATTTGCCAAAATCAAGACAAGAAAATGGCAAAAAATAATAATGTAACATAAATAAATGGCACAAATAAAGTGTAAACAATTTGTGCAAATCACTATGCTTGTCTAGCATGAATTTTTTTTCATGTGTATAATTTGGTCTTATAGATGAGTGTGTGAATGTATCTTAGTAGAAACTAAACAACTGAAAAAATCACAGATTCTTTATTTTTCTTGTTTTCAATAAATCTCATGAAAAGGACAAAATCAAGTAAACTGTAAATGAATTTCGTAAAAAACATGTGCACTGCAGTTTTTAGCAAATGTTACTGAATCAGGAGTTTAAAAAATGCATTTGTTGGGGGCTGTTTTGTATTATTTAACACACATATGAGATTTTGTGAGTATTTATGGTAGCTGGACAGTTTATGTTTGATTAACTCAATATAAACTACAGTGCAAGTGTTTCAGTTAATGATGGAACACATCACCGACTGCAGCAGGGTGGCTCATTGATATGTTTTGGTCTTTTTTTGGGATTCAATGACAATGAGAAATCCATAGAATTATCCTTTAAATATTAGAGCATGTTACTGGACATAAAACAATCTGTAAATGTACATGAACTTGTATGCTGAGTACTGTGCAGGAGTGCGTTTCCCAAAACTGTCGTACCTCGTTGGTACCACAGTGGTTTGAACTACAATTTACGCACTTTTTAGGCTATATATTTTGTAATGAAGACAAGAGAACACCCATTTTCTTTATAAACGTAGAAATGTTTTGTTTATGTTTTATCAACAGTGTTTGCGAACGTTTGTCAGAACTATGGTTTTGGGAAACATCTGCGCCGCTTAACAATGGTTCGTACCATATAAGTTACCAACATAGATACCTCTATAGTTCAAAGTAGGGTTAGTTAGCAATGATTCTTTTTGGAAACGCAGCAGTTGTTCCCTAGATCCGTTTCACTGTGCAAAGGGAGATAGATGGTCCTATTTTGTGATCAAATAATACATGGTTTGCAGTAAGTTTGGAGTCCATTTTCATAGATGATACAAACAAAAAAACAAACAAACAAACAAAAAACACTGTGGCTCTGCTGTTAATTTATACCTTTTTATGAGAAAATATCACTTAATTCTGATAAAGAACAGTTGATATGCATCTGTGAGTGGCCTCTGAAGAAATGTAATGTGCTCTGTGGAGTGGCTACAAGCGCATACTAAATCTGATTGCAAACCAGAAAGAGGTTCTCTTAGGCAGAGTTTTACAGTGCAGAATTACTGGAGTGGGCTCAAAGTGTGAAGCATTCATCTCAGTGTTTCACTTTACTGCCTTAACTAAATAGCAAAACACTGAAGGGGCCAGTTTGTTCTGACAATACACGTGCATGGACTTATACATGCATGCACATGAACATGCTAGACACCTGCAGGGTATAAATCAGACACCGGGGTCTTGCAGGGCACAGAGTTGTCCCTCCCTGGCAGCTGGGGGTGAGAAAGACAGAGGGGGGAGAGGAGAGCCCTTCTTCTCTGCTTTGCTTCTTTGGCCCTCTGATGTTTGGGGAGTCTAGTTTCACCAAAACTCTGCTGATATACGTTGACAATGGGAGCTTTGGGGATGCTGCAGTGGACCTTAACAGAGAACTGTGTGTGTGCTCCTGCATGTCTTTGCATAAATAGACGGTAAACCGTTCTCTTTCGTCAGTCCTCTTGTCTGGCAACAGGAGCCTTGCTGATAAGATCTATTTTGGAGCCACACAGTTCAGGGCAGTTCCACACTTGTGTTTTTCTTTTCTCTTTTAACGGTGTTTCTAATGATAGCCGGATTATCCAGCTCTTTTTTAAAGCTTGACTGTTGCTGCCCTCTTTTCAAACTTGGCAAAGCTGCATCTTATATCTGTGCTTAGATGCAGTGTGTTGATTTGGGACACAGCAGTGACAAACAACAGTAATTCCGCAGTATTAAAATCCCCTCATCCAAATTCACATGTATATACATGCATTAAACCCACATTCTCCTTTCTAAACAACTAAATCAGTAAGAAAGTATGTGTGTGTCCATAGTCTTTTCTAACATGTCTAGACATGTCTCAGAGGAATGTGTGTTAGGACAGACAAGGTTTTTTTGGCCTTCATGCAGACTATCAACACCAAGTCCAAAAGGTTATTGCCCTAAGCCCATCCACCACCACCACCGACCTCGCCAGCTACCAGCACCACCCTCAGCGTGGGAAAACCACACTGGAATGTCTTTAAGAGACACAGCAGCTCAAATAAACAAGCCCTCTCCTCTACAGGTATGTGCTGGAGAAGATAATGGGGGAAAGTGTGTGTATATGCACGCATCAGCCTTTGTCTGTGTGTTTCTTTTGGCGACAACAAAGTGTGTGTATGTGTTTGTAAGCATCTGCGTGTTTGAGCCATTCCTCATCAGTGAGCAGTGAGTACACACAGTAAGAGGCGGTAATCAGTACCAATTATCCTCAAGCAGGAAGAGAGTCAAGAGGAGCATTCCTCCCCAGCATGACAACAGCTCACGTCAGGCTTGATTAATCTTAATGTCTGTCTGAAGCAGCACGGAAATTAGTAGGACTTGAAATGCAAAAAACAAAAAGTGAATTAAGTTCATTTTAAAAGGCATAACTTCAAGTGATGCTGATAACATGAGGGTGATGTCTTAATTACCTTCAAAAAAAATAATGGAACAAGCAATCAAAGTTCAGTAAACATGTTTATGTCACTCAAGATTAAGGAGACATAATTAATTGAGAGTGCCCTTGACAGCAAGCTTTGCAGTGCTTTAGTTAGGATTTAATTTTAACACAGAAAGCCCATATCTTTTCACTGAGTGCAAAACATTGCCTGACTTCCCACTGCTGGTCCTTGCGCACACACCGACACTCAAACACTGCACTTCTTCTTCCTTCACCAGTTAAAAGCTAACAGAGAGTGCCTTTAGCAGTCTCTCTCAGTGGATTTAACTGTTTTGACTGACCTGCGGTCTGACACCCTGTTCATGATGATTTCAGGAGACAGAGGAAAGATTGATCGCTGGATTATGGTCCAAATGAATAGACCAGATAATCAGAGAGAGAGAGGAACAAACTAGTAGCATCACAAGAAGAGTTGAAGGATTTTTCACCATTTTCACCTATATGGTGATTAAATAGAGCTAATTACATGATTCAGTTGTTCTCATCATTTATGTATTTTTCTGCTTCTGTTGTTTGATAATTGAACAAGTATAAAATTGTGATTTAATTGCGTCTCATAAAAACCTGTTAACCAGTAGTCATTTCAAATAAAATATCCATTATTGTTTTTATGATTGTAATGTTGTGTTCAACATAAAGTCCACAGAAATACAAGACAACACCTAACTGGTTATATTGACATTTAACATGATGGTTAAAAGTGACATAAGGTTTTACTTGCTGCCACACAGCCCCCAGCTCTTAGCAGGTAGGTTTATGTCATCATTTTGCAAAAGCTCTGTTTTCCACGTACACTCTTAAACACCAAGCTGGTGTTTTAGGAGTTAGACACACTGTGTGTGAGTGAATAAAGCTGCATCTTTGGGTGCAAAAACACTGGCTTTAGTAAGGATTAAGGACTGAAACAGAGAGAAAAGGATGTGTTTTTAAATTTAATTGGCTTAATGGGGATATACTCCTAAACATTTTTATAATGCCTTTTTTTTAACTCCAGCAAATCATTTTGAAATATAACAATCATATCTAGATGATTTTTCATATGTAGCTTTTGGGTCCTGATTTTAAATACGGATATCAAACTATCACACTAGTTCTTCCAACGTGTGACCAGAATTTCTCGTCTTAAAACTATAAAACAATCTATTTAAATGAGAAGGTATGAAAAGTTAAATGTCGTTTTAGATAATTTAAGTTCCAGGGGTTCTGTCATGGGAACAACATGGCCTGCATACCCAGGGTGCAATGTTGTTGACTATCAGTGAGAGAAGATGATCCACAAGTTAAAGGTCACTGTGAAAGGTCAGCAGCGGCTTGACCTGTACAACACCAGACTGTGTTTTATGTCTGCTTTCCCTCTCACTGTTACACGTGTCTTAAACCTTCACTTTTTTATGTTACCCTGTTATCCACAAGTCCCTTATTTCCAAAGAGCAGAGGTGCACACACACACAAACACACACAGGAGGGTATAAATCAGGTCCCATTTTGGTGATGCCAGATTTGGGTGAGGCAATCTTTTGCTAGACGCCACTTCTCTTTCCACGTTACTCTCCCTGACTAGCATAAACAGTCATAGTTTCTATTAAGGTATTGCCACAGCCATTTCTCTAACCAACTCTGTGCCGTGGTTTCACCAGAAGCAGACAACACCCACATTTGGCCTTCCCAAAATGATACGGTGTAGCCTGGTAGCAAAGCGAACGTCCACATGTGCGCATGTGTTTTTATGAGAGAGAGGAGGCTAGTGAGGTTTGAAAAGAGGGAGAAGTTCACCCTCCACCCTTTTCCCCTCTGTGTCTGAGTGCATGATGCATGCAGAGGTGTTTCCATTTGTTTTAATAACTGGAAGAGCTCCAATAGAAAAACTGAGCTGGTCTGTGTATAATCCTCAGCATTACCCTGGTGTGACACACAGGAGCATTTAACACTCCTCATCAACACACACGGCTGCATCCGGAGAAGGAAAAAGAAAGAGAAATCTTGAGAAAATCTGACTGTGCACTCCAGATACCAATCAGGAGTCCATTATAACTGCTTCAATTATTACTTACATTGGTGCAGGAAGAATTACTGAGATGCTTTTCTTAAGTAACAGTACCAATACAGGAATGTAAAAGTACTCATTAGGCCCCTTTGACTCATTTATTATTATCATATCTGACATTATTAGATTGTTAATGCTGATGCATCAATGTGTAAGCAGCACTTTACTGTTGTAGCTGGTTGAGGAGGAGATTTGAACTACTTTGTACAATCAGACAGTTTTGTCCAGTGGTTCCCTCCAAATCTGAGGGGTCCTGAGATGATTAATGAGGCAGGAATGAAGAACAAATTTGCATTCATTTGTGAACTATCAGGTAGTTTCTTCCTCTTTGGGCTTCAAACAGTTATTTAAATAAAACCATGTGACAGGTTTAGGAGGGGTAATGTCTTAGAACCAGAAACATGACATGGGGCCCAACAAGACACTCTATTTTGAAAGGGGCCAAAAAGGTCGACAACCACTGGTTTAATTTTGTACTGTATGTATTGTATTTTATAAATCTATCACATCTTACGTGTTAGTTTAATGTAAATTCATGATCTGAAAAGTACATAGTAACTAGCTGCAAAATGTAGAGTATGTAGTGGAATATAAAGTCACATGTTTTAGGTAGGACATTTTTAAATTCATTTACAACTTGATGTCAATTTGTGGGCTGTAGATTTTTTAACATACAGGTCTCAGAGGGTGAGAGTGAATGGCTTTCTGTCAGAGTGGCGCTCTTCTTCCATTGGCTCACCTCATGACAGTGTCCTGTCCTCTTTATTTTACATTCTTTACACCAATGACTTTAGAAGCCAGCATGGGGATAGGCAAATCCTGAAATTTGCTGTTACCATCAGCTCCATAAACATGAGTCTGAGCATGAGCCAGATGGTAGATCAGTTTGCCAAATGCTGTGATGAGGCCTTCCTCCAATTAAATGCCACAAAGACCAAGGATATGGCCATTGATTTTAGAAGAAAATCATCCCTCCCACCCTCTCAGACCCTCATCAAATAATGAAAAAATATCTTGGAACAGTCATTGATAGTGACCTGAAAATTATGTATTTGCCTTACAAATAAATTACTGAATATGTTTTTCTATGATTGGTATAGTAACCTGAACATCAGGGACAAAAATCACCTGAGCTATAGTGTAGCAGGTTTTCGGCAAAGCCAGGTCTATATTAAACTGCACAAACCACCTCCTTCACTTTGAGTTTGTACCCCGGGTACCCCGGATTAGCAATAGGAGTAAAAACCCTTTGTGTCTCAAACTTTTCCACTGCACCTTTATCCTTTTTGGTAATCATTCTGTGCAACTTTCTTTAACATAATAATTATCGTCCAGACCTCCGCTGTGTAATCAAAGAGAGGACACTTGGGCAGAGTCACTGGTGTTTAGGCTAAGCCATCATTTGGTATGCACGTAATCAGAGACTAAAATAATCTGTTTATAACATGACTACTAATTTACCACAGAAAGACGCCAGCCACACGACTCCCTGGATCACTGTGTGGTCAGGCTGACACACACCAGCACACACACTTGGTTGAGGATGCTGTAGATAGCATTCAGTGCATTTGTGTGTTTAGGGTGGGTGTGTGTGTGTGTGTGCATGTGTGTGTAGTTGGCAACTGAGAGCACTGTGGAAAGGTCTCGAGGGTGAGAGGTTTTTCCGGCCAGACCCAGAGGCAGCCAATGACCCACATACATATAGTTTCCCGGGGCGGAAAACAACAAGCTGACTCACTGACTGACCTTCTATGTATATTTAATGGGCTGTAGACTGCATTGTCCCATGTCTCACAGTCCTGAGTTGTTTGATTCATTTTAAAGCACTTTCTGGTAAAGTGGCCTCCATGGTCACAGTATCCAAAAAGACACTGTAGTAGACACTGCAGCAATGCAAGGCACTTACTAACCTGTTGACACAGATGAATGGGTTGAAAGCAACATATAGACAGTTCAACAATAACTCTCTTTTAGTTCTTTTTTGGTGTCCAAAAGTTTTTCATTGAAAACATCAGCCAGTTTCTGAAAGCAATGCTGATAAGAGCAGTAAATGTGAACCAAAATAGTTAAGGGCCACAAAACCAAAACAATGAATAACAAGCAGCTAAAACACTCTGTAGAGCTGAGGGGAACTGTCAAATGAGGAGTTAATTATCTGCGGGTTTGTCCCTGCAACCGACCCCATTCATATCACATAATCATTTGATCCATTGTTAGTTAAAATATAAGATATTGATTAGTGCAGCTTTCCCCTCAGAGTGCCAAAGAAACAGAACGATGGTTTAGTTACTCTATCAGGCACCAAAATAGAGAAAGAATCTCAAGGAAAAGAACCTGTGTCCGCAGCCGAAAAGCTATGTAGGCTATTTACATTTATATTTACACAGTCTACAACACACCCTCCAGGTTTTCTTGCACAAATATACATAATGCATAGTCAGGCTTTCCGGCCATGCAGTCAGCCCCATAGCTGTTCTTGTTCTGTGTCAACACAGCAAGAGATAAGCCTCAGTTTAGGCAATGACTGTCTGATAAGATTGAAAGGCAGCATTATTGTATTATCCCATTACTACAATCTGGAGCACTCATCAAAAATAATTATAAAGGAAGCGTGAAATGCAAATGAGCAATCCAGATATTTAACACACTTATATTTTAGAAAGGTCATTTACGATGGATTATGTTGGTGTTACTGTACTTCAACTTAAATAGTGTTTGTGAATGTGGTTAAACAGCAGCCTTAGGCTTCATTTCTATTTTTAGGTATTGGATAAAGTGTGCAATGAGGAGCTCTCACTCTGTGATAAAGCACATTTTTAATATTTAAAGCCATTTTATTTTGGAAAAAACGTCCAATACTCTGTGTCTGATTAGTGAGGGTGAAATGATTAATATGCTTGTGGCTATAGCACAGGAATGGTGTTTGCTACAGTTAACATCTGCACTTTAAGTATTTCAAATCATTGTTGATGCTGCCCAGAACAATGTTGCTACTGCCTATCTGACTGAAACCAGTTTCAGTGGTTTTTATTCAGCTGGATGTGTCCAGGAGAGGGGGAGGGGAGGAATTACTTGAAGGAACTGTTCCTGAACCCTTTTTGACCCTTTTTTGTCATTATGAGGGCAGCACTTCTGTTTTCATATAAACATGGTGTTGAGGATAAAGACAAGTGACCCTTTGTGTAACCATCTTCTTTGTGTCTGTAGAGGAAGCCTGATCATGAGACTCATGAGAGTGACAGGAACCTCAGGTGTCTGTCACACTGCTGAAATAAACAAAGCATTATCACGCTGTGTTGCAGCTGACGTTTGTGTTTGTAGCTGGAACATTGTTGCTGTTGCTGTTATTCTTCTTCTGGGAAGTTGATCCCAACAAGAATTGCTCGTGTGTTTGTGTAAAGAAAGTTCAGTGGAAACAAACATAACCAGGTATACCACAGGTCCAATATAACTGCCCCACCCAGCTGTAACTCTATAGTCACGTCGCTATCGCTTGACATATTAAGCTAACCACAAAAATTTCACCGCTTGTTCCAAGGCATTTTGGTGTTAGTTTCTGTTTTAAGCGGTGTTGCTGGGGATTAACATTTGAAGGTGACGTGTCACAGCGCCTGAGTCACCAGGCCTGGGATGGATGTTGATGTAAACAAATCTCTGTGACACTGTTTAGCTTGCTGTGGCTTTCAGAGTTTATAGGCAGGGCTGGATTAAAATCTTTACAATACTTTATCACAGTGGTGGAAGAAGTACGCTTATCTTTTACTTCTGTAAAAGTACCAGTAGCATAATGTAAAAGCACTTAAATACAAGTAAAAGTCCTTCATTCAAAAGTAAAAGTACATAAGTATAATCAGTAAAATGTACTTAAAGTATCAAAGTAAAAGCACATTTTCTGCAGTAAAACGGCCCCTGGGGCTGATACATTATTATATATGATAATATTAAACTGTGACTGATGTATATATGTACTGTGACTGATTTTACTGTTGAGGTTAGTTTACTTACGTGTTAGTTAGTTGACTTATGTGTTTCAATCTAGTGGACTAGCCTAGTCGTCAGGCCCCTCCAAAGGGTCACATGATAAATCTGAGGGTTTGTGAGATGATTAATGGCTGAGGAAAGAAAAACAAAGTTCTGTTACACAAGTCTGTTTTCATGATTTAGACTTTTCTCTAACTACTGCTTTTTTGCCTCAAACAGTTTTATAAATATTTATAAAACTGTGTGAGAAGTCTTTTTGGTGGAACTGCTAACAAGCTCATGGACATCTGAAACATGATGAGGAGCCTCAACTAGACACTGTTTTAAGGGGTCACAACAATGTGTGTTCATTTATAATCTTATCATATAATTTATTCTGTAAAATCTTAATCTGTAAAGTAACTAGTAACTATTTCTGTCAAATAAATGTAGCTGAGTGAAAATAGTAATAAATGTTTCCCACTGAAATGTTGTAGAGTACGAGTATAAAGTAAGATAAAATTTAGGGAACTAAACAATCGTGCATTTTACACTGAGCTACATGTTGTCATGGACCGTAAATGTATTTGCTCTTGTCACAACACATCACTGACAATAGTGTTCAACTTTGAAGCATAATTGTTTGCAGAACCATAAGCAGGCAGTTTAGGAAGATTAGGGTTTCGAGCTATAATTAAAAGCCATTTCAATGAATGATTCACAAGAGTCCAAGAAGGCATGGAGCAGAAATCCACCACAGCTGGGAAGCAATGTCAGAATCAAGTATCAGATGGAAGCTCAGTTATGGACAAACATGGGATATGAATAAGAAGACATAGCTTGCGCTTACTGTGCTGAAATGTAACCTGGCACTTTTGGTCTGTTTATTTTTAGTCTTCCTTTGGTAGAAGTCTGAGGTTTTTGGGATGGTGCAGTGAATGGTGCAGTGGCTAAGATGCATCCCTTTGGTGTGAGAGACAGGGGTTCAATACCCCACTATGACCAATGTGTCCATGTGCAAGACACTTAACCCCTAGTTGCTCCTGAAGCGTGCAACCTCTGACATATATAGCAATTGTAAGTTGCTTTGGATAAAAGTGTCAGCTAAATGAATGAATGTCATTTTAATATGTTTTGAGGAAACGACATCTGAGAACCAAAGTTATTACATTAAACATACTTTCAGTGTTCAAATGATTGTGTAACCATGACCCTGACCGTGGCCTTCTGCTTGAGTTTTTGGCCTGTGTCGATGGGAAAAAATCCTGTGTGTACAAGTTTATATTAGTATGAAAGTAATTTACTGCAGAGCAGAGAGAGAGGGAAAGTCACACACATACACACAAATAATGGAGCCGCTCAATGGTTCAGTTTGATTAATGGGCTTGTATCCTGCATCTTGCTCACCATACCAAGGAATTTGCTCTGTTGCTACACTTCTACACAACAACATGCAGACCATTTACACTGTTTACAGCACAGAGCTACATGTGACATGTTTCGTGTTGTCAAGTTGCGTACTTACATGTTCAGGAGAATTTCACATGAACTTTGGCACTTGAATGACAACTGAACAACAGTGCACTCACTATCGTTCATTTTCTTCTTTAAAGTAAAACCAAAAACATGTATTTTCCTTTGCTGTCTTCTGACGCATCTTTTGTCTGTTACCACCCATTAACTCTAACAGAACAGATGACTGTCAAATGATGATGACATAAGGCTTAATTTTATTCATACATACTAGTATACTAAAATATCAAACATCGCCTTTATTGCTGCTTTAATCTATCTATCTATCTATCTATAAACATTGCAGTTCCTTACAGTTCAACAGCCATTTTAGCATCTTTCGACTCATTGTTTTGCTTTTATGGCCCGCAACTTTACTCTGTTGGGTTTTGCCCATGTAGACAGGCATACTTAGGAAGGGAATATTGGGTGGACATGAACACGACTCAAATTAATTTTTACTTTGCTCATGTCTGCTGGATGTATAAATAGACAGCTGTTTGCTAACATCTTCACCATACTAACTTCACAAAGTGACAATATATCAATGCACTCCCCCCAAGTGGCCTAAAAGAAAGCAATTAATGCAGGTAAACACACCATAATAAACAAGCTGAAAAATGATCTTCAGCTGTCTAAAGAAAGTCAGTTTTTTGTGAATTAGTTTGTTTACTTTATAAAATGACCTGTATAAACATATGGATCACTGGATGGATGGAGTCAGGTAATGTTGCCCTGACTGCTTTCACCAGTGTTTTCCATAGCATGGTCTCTCACACAGAAAACACAGGTGGTGAGATCATGCAAACCAATAAACATATAAACACTAAACTTTTTTTCTCAATTGGCAAGGCCATGTGACACCAATGTCAGAGAGTCATGTTGCTATTAATCACTATCTAATGATGCATATTACACTAACCATCCACCAGAGATAGAGTAGAAAACAGTTAAAGCATAGAAGCCATAGATGATTTGAGATGTTTTACTATGTTGCTGCATGATTATTTTGCTATTTAAAAAGTGGAAGAATGTTAACCAGAAATCTGCACAAACAAGCCAAATTGTTGTGGTTTATTTATGGTTGCCAGCACCTCTTCACCCATGCAAGCCTGTTTCTTTTCATTCCATTGAATAGCTTTACCTGCCCTTCAATTGTTTGACGTGAATGTAGCGGGATCTGTTCCAGCAAATTCTCCGTGTACATTTTTATTAGAAACACCAGCACAACCTTCACCCCTGCCTGACTCCCCCTGAGAAGACAGCACTGGGGATATAACTGAATAAAGATTCCAGTTGTTTTGAAATCCCCAGTTTTAGCCTCTGGGGCTTTGAGGTGGGCCCCAGAAATCTGCGGAATGAGAAGATGTCCCTGTGCTGTCGGCGCTGTAAACACAGTTTATTCCTACACCACTGGGAGAATACTGATGAGAAGTGCTCGGACGACAGAGGGTGGAGTAGTGTATGTGTGTGTGTTTGTGTGTAAGTGTTGAAATCATTAACGAGCACTGAGCCTTGAACCTGAAAGACCCATGGTCCTATAAAGGCCCTAGAAATAATGGGCAGCCTTCAGTGACGACATACTGTACACGTCAGAGGTTTTCAACAAGCTGATACACATCTCAGTACACTGTTACCAACACAAACACAGGAGTGGTTTCAGGTGAAGTTTCACTGTGATGTTGGTTTAAAATACGTGGTTACATCATCACCACGTTAGGAGTTTTCTACATTAGGTCCTTTAGATATTTGTCAGTCCATCTCCTTCAACATTAGCTTCCATCACAGTTGTAAGTGTTGGAAAGTAACATTACTTAAATTAAAGTACATTCACTCAAGGACTGTTCTTAAGTACAATTTTGAGGTATGTGTACTATTTCTATTTTCTGCTACTTTATATTTTTACCACTCCACTACATTTATTTCTTAACTGAAGTTACTAGCTAGTCTACAGATTCAGATTAACAATACAATGTCTTATAATATAAATTATGCTAATATTATATATAATATTATAGATAAGGCAAACCTTTGTACATAAGTACATACAGTAGTTGCGCCTTAAACAGCCATTCTGCATAATGAGTAGGCTACGTTTAGTTTTAGTTATATATTGATTGCAGAACTTTTGTACTTTGACTGAAGTGACTTTTACTTAACGTAACTTGTAAGTATTCTTACAGTGTGGTATTGCTACTTTCACTTAAGTACAAGAGTACTGAGTACTTGTTGCACCTCTGTTTGTAGCAAGGATATAAGACAAGGTCACAAAAAGGTGAACACTGGCAGTTTTCACTGGTCAGCACCTCAATTAAGCCCAAAGTTCGACTCACTTTGTCAACTATATCTTCCTTTTCTCTTCTGCATACAGATTGACCATTCTCTAGCTTATTAATCTTTTTTGAACAAGAGACACACTAAATATGAATATGATATTACTGAATATTCGACTGTGGATGGTCATATTGCTGTATGATTTTATGAGAACACAAGTCATCATAGTGATGATTGATGTACAGTATGTAAAGTTTGGCTGACTGCTGCCATCTAGTGGCTCTAACTTCAAATTAAAGCTTCTGTGAATCTGATTGAAATGATCAAAAAAAAAAACAAACATACTGAGATGGTAATTTAAACATCCAGGAGCTCCTTCCAAAATATATATGCATTAGTGTTGTAAGATTGATATCTGGTTATTCACTGTTACACCAAATGTCATAATTACTGCCGCACGTGCTAGAAAAAGTTTTAGTTTCACATTAAGGTGACCACAACTTTTTGGAGCTGCATGCAGAGTGCTTATCAGAAGAAGGTGATGTGCAATATATTCCCTCTTCATGAGGGAGCCCCATTTTAAAGGTTTATTCATGTAACCAACTGTATCTGTTAAAAAAAGAAATTGTAAATGCTTCGATCTAAGTGTATTTTCAGATGTTAAGTCAAACCATGGCAACAAAAAGGCTTTTTCCAGAAATAAAATGAGGATGGACGTTCCAGTAACTGTAGCAGGTGGAGCTACTATTGTGCTAATAAACCTTACTGTAACACAACAATTATTATTAGATCTGATTCAATCATAATTAAAGGTAAAATGTTAAAGGGACAATTCAGTGAATATTTCCTCACAGTTTGCTAGTTTTCTGTTTTATGTGTGCTCTGAAAAACAATCTGGTTTTTCTACACAGCCCTGGCTCTGTAAATGGAAAACAAAGAAAGTGGTGTGGACCTTGCCACACAACATTGTTCCAGCCAATCAGCAACAGGGGGTCAGTGAGAGAGAGAGTTCTATACACCAGCACATTTGAACGTGCTGGACTCCAGGCACTGTGAAGAAGGAGAGATGACCTAGAAACAGGGAAAGGTATGAAGAGTATAAACAGAGAACAAATATATTTGACCAAGCATGAGTGAAGGTGTTTCAATACGGAGCTTCCGAGGGTGCACTGAAGGGGTGTATGTGTTTGGCAGGTGAGTTCAAATATCAACAATCCTTCTGCTGAATCACCTACTCTCCCTTTAAAGGTAAAAAAGGAGTCATACATAAAGAAAAAGTTAATATGGAGCCACCACCAGGTGTCATGCTCAAACTGGCCAGAAGACAGCTGTATAAGAGACATAATATAGCTCACACATAGTTCATATTTCAACATAGTCTCCTGCGCATTGACCTAGTAAACAGTACTTTAACAGTTTTTAGTTAACACCATCCATTACGATCCATATATTACTCTATTATATGATAATTTACAGCAATAACTAGTTTGCACATTGTTGGGTGTTCATGTCAAATTATGTACAGTGCAACCAACACGGCAACTTGTATGTAGCGTTTTTTTAAATACATGGTTTGAATATGCTTTTTATAGTTATTTTAAAACCACAGATGTTGCAGTGAATCAGACATCATTGTACCGACAAGAGAAATACACAGGAGTTCAAAAAGGATAAACCACATAAATTGTGCTTTCACATGTTATTGCATAAACATGAATAGTGTTCTGGTTGAACTGGTGGTCACATGGTTAATCTGGTTAATGAATGTTGTAGTGTCAGCACTTCCTTTAAGTTTCTGTGTGCTGTCAGACAAATTAAAATTATGATCCAAACAGCAGAGCAAGACAGCAGACTAACTGATGATTACCATATATTTTGTTTTTAGTGATAATCTACACTTTCTTTTGCAGCTTTTGCTTTTCTGCGTTCCCTCACATGTGTAGCAAATAGCCTACATATGACTATTAAAATACGTAGTGAATACGTTTTGAAGGAGCAGTAATTTAATTAACATGCTCCACCATTAACATATAGGCCTTGTTAACATTTAGCTCAGCTTCAAACTAAGCCTTGTCTCTTGATCAGCTAAGAGATAATGCACAAATTAGCTTTCTGAGGGAATTAACCTGAAGGCAGGTAGCACGAGATGAAAGGGAACAGATAGGCTATGTAAAGTGACATAAACAAAGAGCAACCACTTTATATGTGAAACATTTATAACACACACACACACACACACACACACACACACACACACACACACACACACACACACACACACACACACAACTACTAGCTACTAGACACACAAATAAATGCATAAATGCAGCCATGAATGTTATAAATACAGTGAATATTTGACAAATGATTGAGGACCAGTGTAAACAGATAAGTGGATAACTTTGGCACTGACCAGTGAAATCATCTTTATACACTGTTCAACAGCTGAGAGGTCATTCGAGGAAAGAATGAGCAAAATATTTACGAAGATGCTTTCTGATCTAAAGCTAAATTATCTTTAGTAGTAGCATCTAGCATCAACCCCAAAATCACAGGAAAAGTATCTGGCCCAGCCAGAGGGAGAGAGGTCACAAAGAAGAAGAAACAGAAGAAGACCAAAGACTTGAAGAAATCTTAAAGAGGGTTTAAAACTACTAAAATAGACAGATCCTGTGGCCACTCCTGGCTTTATAGTTTTCGGTTCAGGGGGCTGTAGTCGGATGTCAGTGGCTCAATGCTTACTCCACCCACCCCAGCACATTCTGTCTTAACTAGTTTCGTTGTTATAATTTCTTTCCTAAGAAGGCATAAAAGTTAACAATTTTGTTCTCCCCTGTTTGAAAACTTGGCATTATCAGTTGCTGAAAAATTATTCTTTACATTTATCTGGCTGTAAATGGTTGTAAATAATTATTATTGATTGTATAGTGTAAATAGTGTGTTGATAGTTCTACAAACATGTATCTGTTCTTTTATATCCCTTTGTGCTGCTATGTTGCCCTACATTTCCCCCATGGGGGATTAATAAAGTTATCTTATCTTAAAACACTAAGCATATATTAAATGAATAATAGAAAGATCCACTTTGCAATATGACCAAAGTAATGGACTATTAATCCAGGTTTAAATATTATAAATGACAATCACGTTACATCTGTTGTTATTGATAGTACATATACTATGGCCCTATATATATGCATACATATAAAAGAAAATGAAAAAATAAAATAAAATAAAATCAGTACTTGTCAGTATCAGTACATTGTCCATATTCTTGAGACCACAGGAATGTCTCTCATGAGGTATGTGTAACTAGTTCTGGTTAACTCAGCTTCTGTATCAAATTCAGCATGTAGAAAATAAATGTTACATTCTTCAGATAATGTTAACATGGCGTGTCAGTTATTATACATTTGACCCTGAATTGCAAAGTTGGTATCTTTTGTTCTTTGTTACCTGTATGGGTTACAGAGGAGGGATTAGTGAGAGTCATAAAGTGGCCCGTTGTCACTTAACTTTTATTGACCTCTCTGGGGTTATTAGACCTATAGGCTTCAGATAATTGGACACCGGGTCAATAGTCACTTAACTTCCCTTGATGTCATCCCTTGAGGCACATGTTTGCATACATCATTGCATTTATAATTTTGGGAAATAAAGTAGCCAAACCAAATGCTGACTAAATCTTATAAGTGTATGTTATGTATTATAAATTAACAAAATATGGCTCTACTTTCTTCTTTAATTGTACAAAGCATATACCTTAATTAAAATGAGATCAGGTGTCCATCATGGGAATGACTTGTTACTTATCAAATTCTCATTTATGTGTGTCAAATAGGATGAAGGTGAAAGGGCCAATAGAAAATGAAAGAAATTGGAGTATTTTGTAATGTATCAATATAATAATAATATTTACATTCAGTTTAATCATCTCCTTTTGTGCTTCATGGCCTTATGTCTTCTCTATTATGTTGTTCTTATGTCTTCTAGTGAACAATATATATATGGTACTATACCACAAAACAACACATTTTCATGACATACTGACATGAATGTATAGGCCTATACTAAAAAAACACTAAAATATAACTTGATTATGGTTTTCAGTTAGGATGGGTGGGATTAGCTGGTGAAAATGAAAATTATTGGGTCCAACGCTCAAAGTTAAATCACAAATGATTAGCAGATGTACTATTATTAATATTAATAACGTAATAAATACCAGCTAAAAGGACATCAGCAATTTTATAACATGTTATTAACATATTCATATCAATTATATCTTATAAAATTGATGTAAAATACCCTACTATGCGTCAGGTCTACCTGTAGACTCCACATATTAAAGTTAATGTTTTTGCATGATTTATGTTGCTTAATTTATGATTCCTTGTGGATTACCTGACTTTTGTATTCACTTATAATGCTCGGTTGTTGTTTTTTTAAATCTCACCAGCACAATTGCCTTCTTTTCTTTTGTTGTTGTGTTTCTGCTGCTTTGTTTTATATTGCTAATAAAAACATTCCTTTTGTCGTTTACAACTTACAGAATCACTTGACTTGTAAGCTATGTTGTTGGTCAGTGTTGCTCGTTATACACCTTTTTATATATAGATTTCTATATATAGATATATATAGATTTCTAACTTTTATATTTATTTATTATCTTGTTGGTTTATCATTACGTATTTTATTGTACTTAGTTTTATTTTATTTTGTGTATCGTATCATGTATTTTGTATATTCAACTATGTATATCCAAGTTTGCTCATTTTTACGTGTCTTGTGTCTTTTGTACAGTGTACTGGGACCATGTCGTTGGTGATTTTACACTTTAATTAATCTGACGTGACTTTGTCAGCTACTGTACTTGTGTGTAGGCTACATAATAGCTCTATCTAAATTTGATTCTTTTGTAAAACAAAAGAAGACCACAGTCAGGCCTACTACAACACTGACCATTTGTAAGTGTGTGTGCTGTGTACAGTCTGTTTGCTTTTACACAGACCTGTAGCATCACCTCACGCAGCCACACTATGACACGTGATTGGCTCGCAGTGCTCTCTCCTCCAATCACAAAGCCGCTTTGGCTCCGCCCGCTACCTACTTGACATCACTAGCATGGCGGAATACAGCAGGAATTCCGCCCGTGAGCCGATGACAGCCTCTCTGATGAGGTAACAGCGATGATGACCATCCTCTCGCAATACAGTTCTGTTGCCCCGGTGGTCCCTAAAGTCAACTAACCAGCTGGCAGCTGTTTGGGCCGCCGGCTGGTGTCAGACTTGACAGACGGTGGATGAAGCAGAGTGCTCGCCCTGATGCTCCGAGTTGGACTTGTGCCTTTTTTTCTTCTTTTTTTACACTTGAACTCCTTGCTGAGATTAACTAGTCTATCTTACTCTCGTTGAAGAGTTTTATAAGTAAGAAGATGGATTTGTTGGCGGTGCTGCATTTGGACGAGCTTTCCCACGGGCTGGCAAACTTGTCCATGTTTCCATACTTTGACATGGCGCACTATATCGTGTCAATCATGGCTCTGAGGGAGCAGCCAGGTAAGTGGCAGACCCAAAGTTCAAGCGCATGATTAACTTACTGCTGTCCCAGGCATGACATTTAGAAACAAATCAACTGTTTTGCTTTGTTTTGCAAAAGTTTGACCTTTTGAAACTTTTAACTTCGATAGTAGACCTGCAGCTATCTTGGTGTTTTACGTTAGTCACCAGAATGCCACGCAGCCACCAGGGATGTTGTGTTGCAACTTGCATTACTTGAATTACACACTTACTCTTGAAAGGTTGGCAACTTCAATGAAAATTAAGCTATTCTGTTCTTTTCCATTTTCATTTGTACATATAATCTCAGCACCTCCTATATTCTGTTCCACTGATGTGTTAAAGCTAGGGTAGGCTGTATTTCAGGAGCATTTTGTTAGGGTATAAAAATCTCTTTACAGGTCAACAACCATCAATAAATCAAAGGCGGACACAAAAATGGGGGGGGGGGGAAATTAGGTGTCACTCTGTGGCTGTCAAAATGTTTTGGCTGGCCTAACTGTCTGTTACCTACTCTACCTCTGATTGGCTTAGCATGACGATAAGTTTCTCAAGTAGCCCTCACTCAAAGCAAACAGAAACGGAACAAAAGTTTTTGCTGTTCTATTGTCTTCGGCAAATTAGCTGTGGAAAGTAGATTTGCCATAAATCTTCAATAGGCTTTTCCCCCGCTCAAATCACTGAACCCACCCTGCCTTTATTTGGGACAGACATCTGTATGGGACAGCCCTTTAATTCCTTCACCATGCCGGTAAATCTGAATGAATAATACTATGGTGCTCATTGTTTCCGCAAAATTAGCTGAACAATTGAATTGTGGAAAATTTAAGCGATCTAACATGTCCATATTGACAAAGGTTTAGGGGTTTTATACATCCAAAGCACTTACATAAAAAAACAGACCAGGCTTCTAATTGAGACCTGCATATATTTGTCAAGATTTGTAGCCACACCAGGCCAGTAAAAGGGACAGGTGTTCAATTGGGATTTCAGTCTTTAATTGAGGTTATCCATCTTCATGGATCGTGGATTGGGCGACTCCACTGGTTGCAAAGAAAGGTCAAATTGTATAGAAGTCTATGGAAAAAACACCCTACGTCTCATTTAATTGATTACACTTTCCTAACCTAACACTTTCCGAGATTTTAGTCTCAGTCGCTAGTTTCAAGTCTTTTTCAATACATCATGATGTTCATTTTATATTTACGTTTTTATAAACAAAATTGTTAAGCCACAATAATTCTTCTAAATGCTGTCCATTTGTTTACAGTATAGGTAACAACCTAGTAGCGGAGGGTGAGAAAAAACAATGTTAAGTTGTTTATTAGCTCGAGATTGTTAAACATAAGAAGAACCAGTTAAGTGTAGGCCACTGAGATGCATCAGCCACTTTGGTGGATGAAACTGATGCGAAGGCAGCTAACAATCCAATCACAGTGTAACCCTTGCTGTAATTTAATGTCGTTGAACAGAATTAACACAGTGTGAAATAGTAATAGGCCATGAAATAGTAGTAGGCCATGACTCAACATAACAATCACCCCAGATCTCCCCTTTCAACGATCATTGGGTTAACTGTTTGGATCGGGTTGTGGGTTGCCTGGTTGCCTGGTTGCCTGGTTGCAGTGAAAGAAAGTGTATAGTGTGTAGCGTAGATTGTGTTTCATAGACAATCTGGCAACTTGGGTTAGATCAGACAAACATGCAAAACTTACATCCGTACATGACAAACGTGAGAAAAAACAAAACTGCAGGGAGATGGTATGAATGAATGAATGAACATGAACAGCATGAGCGATAAACAACACATAAAACACATAGATGTGTGTTAAAGTCCATAAAAAACCCTGACACCCCTTCCAGTACATGAGATGCATGAAACCCGGAAGTTCAACTCCCGGGTATAAAATTAACCAGATCTTCCTCAATGTGCCGTGGAGCAATAGAGCACTAGAGACTTCCACTGCAGGCTTATTAATAGAATAATAGAAGTAGAATAATAGAAATAATAGATATATGGAATGTACTTGTACAGCACCTTTCTAGTCTTTAGACCACTCAACACGCTGTACACTATGTGTCACATTCACATACGCTCATACACTGATGGCAGAGGCTGCTATTAAAAGTTGCCAACTGCTCATCAAAAATAAACTAATCCCAAACACATACTCACACATCGAGCATTTTGGTGTTCAGTATTTTGTCAAAGGACACTTTGACAGAGGACTGGAGGAGCCAGGTATCGAACTACCAACCTTCCGATTAATGTGCGACCAGCTCTACCTCTAAACCACAGCTGCCCCGTATATGTGAGGCTGGTTAGTTAAAACCAAAATAACTGGCTGCAGATAATGGTATATAATGGTATTCTGCCATGATGAATTAATAAAATAATCAAATTAATTTGTAAAACACACTGCTGGACTAAATGTGTACCTGAAATTATTTTGATATAATTTGATATAATATGTTTAGTGCTGGGCAATAACTCACTTATATAATTTGTTGAATTTCAATAACTACAGTTCCAATAAATAGTTCCAAGAAAACTTTTACTAAAACCCAAAACATTTGTCACTATTGGTTCCTTCGCTACATGTGACAAGTTTTGTCCAGTAGTGGTGAAAGTATTTTAATGCTTTGCTTATGTAAAAGTAGTAATACTATAGTGTAGACATACTTAATTACAAGTTCTGCATTCAACTTTAAGTAAAAGTATAGAAGTATTATCAGCAAAATATACTGTATTATTACCAATGCATCAGTTTGGTTATAATATATATATATATGCAATCAACAACATCAGAGTACAACATCCGTTTTAATACTGTTTGTTATTTTGCATACATTTGCTGTGTTGATAGCACTGACGGAGTGAGTGAAAAACTTTAAAACACAAATTGCAAGGAAAGTTAAAATCAAGGGCAACTGGACTTGGCTGAAGATAATTGAAGACGTTTCGGCCCTCATCCAGGAGACTTCTTCAGTTCTCTTTAAAACAAACTGTTTCACTGAGCCACAGTCAACTGTATCGGATCAGACCAAAAGCAGGCACCGAGCCAACTGTGTTATGTCACTGAGATAATGTCTGCAGGGACAGGTGGACTTTAACTCCACAGCAAGTTGACTTTCCACACACACACGAACATGCAAGAACACACACACACACACACAGTCCATTGTAGTCCCACTGCTGTAAATACGTTCTATTTTTGAACTTGCCTTGTAAAGCATCTGAGCTGCTGTGACCTTTTAACCCTTTGTCCTCTGCTCCCATCTAGCTGTAGCTGAAAAACAGAAACGGAGAGAGTAAAATAAGACAAACAATGTGCCTGAGGTCAGCAAACACAACATGAAATCGTATTTTCCCTTTGTGTCTCTGTAAAATCGGAATAAAATAAACACTCAGGGAGCCAGCTCCAGTTCTTCTTCTTCCCCAAAAAGGAAAGGAATGCCATAAACCTTCCAACCCTCCCTTTTGTTTCTCTTTTCTGTGTGAAATCTTCTCTTCCTGCTCTGCAGTGCATCCAGTCTGAGAGTTAAGTGCTGGAGCTGCTCAACACGTTCGCAAAGATTGGTATTTTTCTGAACATTTTCAAGAAGACAACACACAGCTTGCTTAATTAGGCATTAAACACAAAGGCAAATATGTTTTCTGCAAAGTATTTTAGAAAAATTTGCCAGTTTTCTTCATATTTGTTGCACTACAGTTTACTGTGGACGTATTTTGTGGCATGTGAGTGGATTGTAGAGGAAGTAGGAAGACGGGGACGTGGAGAAGGAGCACTGGTTATATGTCAATTAGAGATAAACCACGTTTTTCTTATCTAGTGCTGCCTGAAGTTACTCTGCCCACAGAGAGAAGACGAGAGGGGTAGAAAAAGTACTTTGAAGAGCTGTAAAAGTAAAATAATGGGCAAAGGAAAATAAGGCATCGGCTTAGGAGAGGTTGGGGTGAAATAGAGAAGAAAAGTGTCAGAGCAATGGACTTGACAAAAATGGAGAATTATTAAATTGCAGATTGAGAAAGATGTTGGGTAGTAAAGAAAAAGATGGAGCTTGGGAGTTAGTTTCAGGAGAGGTGTGTTATTTACAGGCTCAGAAAATGTGTGTATGGCAGGAGAGATGAAAGATGATGTCCTCCTGGTTAAAACTGGTTTCAGACTTTTTGAAACTACTCACTACTGCAGTGCTGCAACAGCTGAGCTGTTTCTCAGCTACAAGACTTGTCGACTGCTTGACTGTAAGACTAATCACAAAGAAGAAGCATTCAAGCGAGAAGCGGAAAGTAACAGAGAAAGAGGCGAACGGCAGAACGTTTTTTGTTTACTAGGCCTATTTAAAACCTTATGATTGCAGATCAGGGCCGTAGCGCATTCGCGCAGCACATCCTCTCCCTCGTCTCTCTCTCTCTCTGTCTCTCTCATGAACACCGCAGTGCAAATCTGTCCACCACAACGCTGGCCATGTCGGAGACCCAGCTTTAAGAAAGTTATTAGTAATGAGTAATGGTTTAAAGAGGTGGTATTATGCTTTTTGGTTTTTTCCCTCTCCTTTATTGATTTATATATCTTTTTTGTGCATGTAACAGGTTTGCAAAGTGAAAAGGCCCAAAGTCCAGCCCAAAAGGAGTTCCCATCACACTACCTTGTTTCTTACGACCCTGCGCTTCTCTGCTTCTGATTGGCTAGTAGTCCCTACCTGGGAACTGCGCATGTGCAACTCCCAACAAAGATTTTGTATAAGTAAGATGCATCACTCTGTAGCTCCAGAGCGGAGCGTACAACACATAGGGTGAAAAGAAGAGCTGCAGCAATGTGCAGTATGAGAAAAATATGGTGTTTTTTTGAAAATTAAACCATGTAAATCTGTTCTGGTACAACCCCTAAATAAGAATTTGAACCTGAAAATGAGCATAATCCCACCTCTTTAAAGTACATCAAGGAACATCTGGCTCGTGATGTAGCCTACAGAACATTCTCCACATATAAAACTTATAAGTAGTTTGGAAAAAGTACCGTAAAACTTCAATTAATAGCAGAGTCCCAAATAGCCACCTATCTCCTTTACTGGCCTGGTGTGGGAACACATTTAGACAAATAAACGCAGGTCCCCATTAAATGCCTGGTCTGGTTTTTATAGAAGTTCTTTGGATGAATAAAACCTCTTAAACCCCGTGGGGTCGCCCACTTTAGCTGCTTCTAAGCTGCTAAGATCGTTAAAGGAGACCTATTATACATCTTTTCCAGTCCTATATTGTAGTTCTGTGACTCCTGTATGGCAGATTTGCATGTTTCAAAGTTAAATAATAATTTCTTCATGTAGGCCTTCATTTCAGCCTCTGTCTGAACAAGTTGTAGATGCTCCTGTCTCTTTAAGGCCCCCCCTATCAAAGCCCACTGTCTTCTGATTGGCCAAGACCTGAAGCTTGTTATCAGGCTGTTGTTGTTGCTGGGCGGAACAGGCAGACTGAGCGTTTCCAGTGCCGTAAAGCTGATGATACACGGGGCAACTTTTTGAGCAATGTTGCTGGGCAATCTTGCCAGTGGCAAGTCCGACTATGTTTTGAACGGAGAGCGGCGGTGCAGGCCAGGTGGTGGTGGTAGTAATCTTTACTCACTACCATTGAAGGCAACGTTGCCCTGCACGATTGCTCTGTGTATCATCAGCGTTAGTGTGGGAGCACATGACCATATATGGAACACCGGCTCCGTCTGGCTTGGTATTACGTAGAACAGAGCCATAGAGAGCCTAAGTCCCTTCCCTTCCTGTGGACCACCATGGGACCTTATTTCGGAAAAATATTGTACGGTAGTCAATGGCAGGAGACAACAAATATTTTGATCCCAATTGAATTGTGCCCTGAATTACACATATGATCTTTGTCGATTTAAAAGAAAGATTTTAAATTAAAGAAGGTCGTAGTTTGATGTAAAACTGTTGAGATATAAGACTGTGAAAATACGTTATTACAAAGACCACAAACCCAAAAGTCGCTTATGTTACGTCATAACTTTCTCTGTCAATGACTGAAGCTAATGTTACTGAAGCTAACATCAAAACACTTACATGAGAGGATGATGTGACAAGAGCCAGGAGTCGTTGGATTAAACACATCAGGTGAGATATATTTCTGCGTGGAACATAGCTACATTATCTAGCTAGTAGCAAGAAAGCAATGAACGTTAGCTAGCTTTACCGCGCTAACATGTTGGTGACATATATTGTGCAAGACGAGAGATGTAGTTCATTGAGCGGTTTCACACAAAACATGTAACTACTGTTTTACAACAAAATGAGACTTTCTTGACTTGCAAAATTCTATTTTAAATTGACCAACATCATACGTGTAATTCTTATAAAAAGATAAGTTGTCTCTCGCCATTGACTACCATATATAATATTTCCAAAATAAGGTCCCATGAACCAGAAGCGGAAGTGAGTGACTTAGGCTCTCTATTGGTAGAAAAAGCAGTTCAAAACAGAGCTTTCAGAACAGGAGGAAACCTGAGGTTTTCGCTCACAGTGATTTCTTATAAATGCTTTAACCACATTTTTTGAAACTTTGGCCATGTTTAACATCCAACATTATAACATTGTAGATAAGTCATAAAATGTGGAAAAGCATGATAAGTCTCCTTTAATACAAATATTAATGTTTAAATGTATGATCAATATGTCTGTATGGACATGCTACACATCGTTAGATCGGTTAGAGTTCCTTGATTATTTATATTCCTTTTGTCTGTAAGCGTCCACCGACCAAAAGAATCAAAACAGCTTTTCATAAAAATGAATCCAAGTCGTAAATCCTGTCGTGTGAAGTTCATCACTCTCTGTCTGTTACTTCAAAATGAAAGAGCATGTCGGAGCTAGATCAAATGAATGACGTGTATTTGATATTATTGGATAAGTTTTATACAAGTAATATTCTGTTTGAAATAAATAAACTGTTTTAAGGAATTAAAGACCTGTCCCATATGGACACCTCTCCCAAATATAGGCAGGGTCACTTCAGAGATTTTAGCAAATAAAAGCCCGGGCTATTATTCAAAGTTTTACGGTAGTACGAAAGGGGACTGTTGTTTTATTATTCTAAATAGACAAACATCGTTAGTGTACAGTTGTGGTTATAGTACTTGCTTTTATTTTATACACAGTTGCTGGTCATATAATTAGAATATTCCTCATAATACCCCATAGATTTTCTATAGGGTTAAGGTCAGGCGAGTTTGCTGGCCGATTAAGAACAGGGATACCATGGTCCTTCAACCAGGTACTGGTAGCTTTGGCACTGTGTGCAGGTCCCAAGTCCTGTTGGAAAATGAAATCTGCATCTCCATAAAGTTGGTCAGCAGCAGGAGTGCTCTAATACTTCCTGGTAGACGGCTGCGTTGACCTTGGACCTCAGAAAACACAGTGGACCAACACCAGTAGATGACATGGCACCCCAAACCATCACTGACTGTGGAAACTTTACACTGGACTTCAAGCAACGTGGACTCAAAATTTACTTTCATCGGAGAACATAACTTTGGACCACTCAGCAGCAGTATGCTTTTTTCTACCACATCTTTTCCTTCCCTTCGCCTCTCTATTAATGTGCTTGGACACAGAGCTCTGTGAACAGCCAGCCTCTTTAGCAATGACCTTTTGTGTCCTGCTCTCCATGTGCAAGGTGTCAATGGTCGTCTTTTGGACAGCTGTCAAGTCAGCAGTCTTCCCCATGATTGTGTAGCCTACAGAACTAGACTGAGAGACCATTTAAAGGCCTTTGCAGGTGTTTTGAGTTAATTAGCTGATTAGAGTGTGGCACCAGGTGTCTTCAATATTGAACCTTTTCACAATATTCTAATTTTCTGAGATACTGAATTTGGGGTTTTCATTAGTTGGAAATCAGTAATTCACTTGAAAGTTGTTTAATTAGTTAAATGGTTTAATTAGGGTTAGGGGGTGACAAAAATAATCGTGACTAGTCGACTAGTCGAATAAATAATTTACAGATTAGTCGACATTAGTCATTAGTTGCAGCCCTAGCCACAACAACAACAGAGTCCACTCTCTACCTTCCCATTGGAGATGTACAGAGAGAAATAGATCGAAATAATAGAGAAGAAAGAGAGGGGGGGAAAAAAAGGAATTGAAAATACAACCGACACAGTATGACATGTTACAGCTGTGGTGTACTTATACCTATATACCCCATATTTGACTTGTAAATGTGTCTCCTTCAAATGCAAACCAGGAAACCGGAACTTCTGGTAAAGGTGTGTGTGTGTAGCTCAGCATGTCAGAGCAGTCCTAGCAGTGTATCATATTTCCGTATGCACTGCTTTACAAACTTGACTCAGGCTTGTAACAAGAGGAGTCCACACACACACACACACACACACACACACACGTTCACATAATTAGTAAAAAGAAAAGGTAGAGATATGGATGAAGTCAGTTGTGAAAGGTAGGGGTGTCCCCGACTAAGGATTTACATAGTAATACATGTACGTTGCGGTTCCTCGCTGGTCTATTCCAAGTACTGTTAAAAATTATTTTATATTCTTTGTGTGGTTCATCAGTGGTGACAAATGATTCGAACATGATCCTTGTTTCATAACGTCTCTTCGACTGTGAGATTCAGAGTCGAAACAGGCGGCGCCTATCGACTGTTCAGGGTCACCCCTAGTGTGAGGCGCGTATGGATAGATGAAGGTATTTGTGTGAGTGTTTTAATAGATGCAAACCCAAACCAAAAGTTTGAAGGCCATGTAAATATACTGAGGTTAGAGAGACCGCCTTGGGTACTTTGGGGAGTAGCCTTTTTGTCTCTTTAGTCCCTCCCACCTCTCAGGTGAAGCCAGTTGCTCTAATGACCCACCCAGGCTCCTGCAAGAAGAAAACAGAGCAGCACAGGAAGCCGGGCGGGTGGTCCGTCATAATTGGAATGCATTTGTTGCATCCATGCATATGGGGATTGAAATTGTGCTTTGTTAAAAAAGGTTGCTATCTCTTAAATGAAACAAAATTACTTTTCCTCTTGAAAGTTGGTGCTCTGCCAGTTAGGTTCAGACACAGACTACAGCAGTTTGTTTCGCTCTGGAACTAAAAGTGATGACCTAACAACAATGTTTAGTATGCTAGCAATGTGCTGCACTTGTGAACTGTGTGCTACATCTGCTGTGAGACACAAAGAGGACATGTGCTGAGCATGTGTATTACCACTTTTTCCTATCTGACGTTGGAAGGCATTTGTTGCATTCTTGTCTTTGTTTTTTTGGCAACTTCCTTCTCATCTAACTGTGGCAACTAGTTTAGATGAGGAGGAACACAAAAGTTCATTACATCAGACTTAATGTGCACCAGTAAAACGGACTTGTGACACTGTTTTCACTTGCAAAATTCAACTCACAAAAAAACTGTTAACTTTGATACTTCTCTGTTTTTGTATTCCTACTAGTTAGTTCTGGTATAGCAGAGGTGTTGTGAGACATGCTTACCCAGCGAGAGTTGGAGGCAGGTGTGGAGGGAGAGACGTGAGGTGAAAAAAGAGAGATGAAAGGAACAGATTCATACCGACCTTCTGAAAACAACAGGAAGTTATTTTGTTTGGCCTGCTCACTATCAGTGGTTGAGCAGCAGCAGTGGCTCATGGAGGTTATTAAGGCTCGCAATTTACACCAAAATACATACTTTAATAATAAAACACACATTTAAAAAAAAAAAAAAAAGATTATTCATTGTTTATGTATACAATAAACACCCACAAGATCATAGAAAGATAATAGAATAAGACACTGGGCCAATCAGTTCTTATTTTTTTGTGTCCTTAAAAACACATGTATTTTTAAAGATAACGAGGAAGCAAATGGAAAAGAACACGTGCTGTACATTGTCAGCGTCTTAAAGATATGCAGCTTTTCCTGCTTTGGTAGACCAAAAGTTAGTTTTCTTTAAATTCACAAAGTCTGCCCTATCTGAAAGTAGTTATAATATCAAGGAAGATTTATTTATCATTTTACAACACAGGGTTGTATAACAAGATTAAGTTGTAGTTCCCTTTGAGCTACTCAATATTATCTGAAAAATTTATATACACTAGATTAGGGATGCACCGAATGTTCGGCCACAGAAATTAATCGACGTCAAAAGACCGAATAAATTTTACAGAATTATTACGTTGACATGTCGGCAGTGTGGAAGCATTTTAAAGTGTCTGAGAAAGATGCAAAAATGGCTGTTTGCAGACACTGTTCTGCTGAATTGTCTCCTAGCACATCCACTCCATCTGTGGCTGACTTTTTAGAAAAGGCAACAAACGGTCCGACCCGTTTTGAGTGTTTCTGTCACTCGTTTCTGAGAAGGTGATTAAGTTAGCCGCACCTAAATTTGGACACTGAGACACACCTTACACCTTCCCTGAGAATCATCACATCTTCTGTATCAAAGTAATCCAGTGATAGTTGTCTGTAGGTCCAATGATACATTGCAAACAAGAACCTTTAATAGCTAATTGATATTTTGCTATTTGCCAAAATGTAAACAAATATAGGCAAAGAGAATGGACCTCAGATTGTAGGCCACAGCTAACTAACTGACTCCATGGCAACAACAAACTTTCTATATCCCCCATAGCCCTCAAACTATGGGAACTGTAGTTCCAAAACTTGCAGCATAGTTATCCCTCAAATCAAAGGAAGACACAAAATAATAATAGGAGTTTCAAAATCCATTAATAGGAACTTTTGCTGTGTGTAAAAGTTCATATTAATGGTTGCCAAATGCTTGTGTATCATGGTAATTTTATTTTTGATACCTTAAGTAAATTTAGCTTTTATAACTTGAATACTTTAAACGCTGGTCTTCTACTTGTAATGGAGTATTTTTACTTTGTTGTATTGGTAAGGGATCTAAGTATTTATCCCCCCCCACGTTGTGTCATACTCAAACAGCATATTATGTGTCATTCAGTTTTTTTCCCCTTCTTTTCAGCATCAGAAATGAAAATGTTCTTAAATAATTCTCTCATTCAGAAACTTGAAATCATTTGAATATTCCTAATTCTTATTCATAAGTGAGAGGAAAGTTAAAAAGTGAGCCTCGCAGACTGAGTACATTGGGAGCCTGCAGAGGAAGCAGATAGAGCTATAAACCCTCCTGGTCTCCCCCCCCACAGGAGTCTATAATCGTCTGTAATCCTCAGATTACCAGTATGGTCCTGTGTGCGGCCATAGTGACTTGGGGCAGGTGGCTCAGGTTTGACTGAGCACTACCTGTCTGAGGTTAAGTGAAACACATAGTGTACATTGGCAGCATTAACTTTTTGGTAGAGTCACAAGTCACAAGTGACTCTTTTTTTTTTTCTCCCACCCCTATTGGCTATTAGGGTTCTTGCCTGCCTGTCGCTGGAGTCGGTGCGGCACGGTTGTGGCGTCCTACTCTCACTAACAACTACATTCTGTAACAGGCTAATACCTATTGCACACCACTGACCTGTTTGTCCTGGGATGGGGACTTCTGCTCTGCTGGGATGGGACTTCTGCTCTGCTGGGATGGGACTTCTGCACACACACACACACACACACACACACACACACACACACACACACACACACACACACACACACACACACACACACACACACACATTTAGGTTGTCCCTGGTAAAATTATTCTTGATGCTTTTCTTTCAGTTATTTAAATTAATTGTTATTCTACCCTGCGACCCTGTACGCAGTGTGGATGGATGGATGGATGGTTATTATTCCAGCTCTCATGGCTGTGCTGTGTTGTTTATTTATTTTGCTTGACTGTTTCTCATTTTCATTTCTCTCTCAGTTGTCTTCCTATGTCAGCTGTTTATTGCTGCTGTTCGGCTGGTTGTCTCTTTGTTTTTTGTTTGTTTGTTGTTTGTTATTCTCTGCCCCAAGCACCCCTCCTCGTTCTCTTGTAGGTTTTGTTACTTTCTGCAATGGTGTTTCTCTCTCTGCTATTTCCTGTTGTCCCCACCCCCCATCCCCGTTCTCTTGCAGGTGTTGTCCTTTCTCTGTGCTGTCTTTCTTTGTGCGGTGTTTGTGCCCCCCATCCCCATGTCTGCCCCCCTGTCCGGCCCGGTGACAAATAAATTTAAATAAATACTAAAACAGACAAAGGAGTATATTTATCTCTTGTTAAGGTAAAATCTGTCTGGCACAACATTGTATCCAGCTCCTCATACTCTGTACCTGCTTGCTGGGCAGGACAGGTTTAAAAAAAACAAAAAAAACAAGCGTTTAAGATAGTATTGGACTATATCTGCAAGGGTAGGTAAGAGTTTTATAGTTATATAAAGGATGTCCAAAACAGTAGCTAAGTAACAATTATTTTACAGTGGAAACTTACAGTAAGAACATCTAAATGTCATAATACACAGCAGGTCACATTCTTTTTGAGTTGCCTATAACTCATGTTGTTGTTAAAGTAAGCATGTAAATGGTTCAAGTGGCAAAAAGGAATACAGAGTACTTTTTAATCAGGGTGGAAACACAGGGATTATTGAGAAGCTCGTTGTTATCTATAAATGTTGTGCCTCTGCTCTGTACTTTGAACTGTGGGCCCAGATGCGAGTAATGTGCCTGACAAACCTCTATCTCTTTGTTCCCTGTTTTGGTTAGCTCTAACTAGATACTATTTATTTAGTTCCAGGGGGTGGGAGAAGCATACATCAGATTGGGAAAAGGCCAAAGTATCAAACTCCACTGTTTTTTAATACCCTCATATGTTTAAGATGAATTGGTTTATGCAACAATATTGTAGACTTCACCTTTTAGTCTAGACTAAATGTTACTCATATCCACAAAGCATGTCTCTTAATCTTTGTTGTAGTGGATGGATTTATATATGACAGTAAACATGTCTATGTTTAATGCTTCAACAGTCATTGCAAGGTGTTCCCAGGCTTTTACAGATCCTGTAGGAATGCTTATACCTTTATGTATGGACAATATATCACATATGGGGGACTCTACAATGATCCTGCTGCTAAATTTACTTCTGTTTTTGTGCAGGTGCTCTTGAGGTCTCCAGGGCCAGCCCCTTAGCCTGCTGGTTCAGCTCCATGCTCTTCTGTTTTGGTGGAGCTGTGCTGTCTGGGATCATGCTGGCCGAACCAGCTGTTGCCCCTTTGTCCAACAGCACCAGTGTTCTGCTTGCTTCAATCATTTGGTAAATATCTGGGACTGAAATATATAGTATGTAGATGGACAAAGGTTGTGAAGCAACAACAGGATTAGTGAGAGGCTCTCTGCAACTTTGAGGAAAAGGGATACACAAACATGTCAGTGTCTTTTCCTCTATGCAGAAATATGCAGCTGCTCGATTTCCTTTAAAGGGAGCATGAAATGTGGAAGACACTGAATGAAACAGTGAAGTTATTGTACAGTTCCCGCCTCTTAATATGGAGCCTGTGGTACCCTCTACTGGTGGCACATATAATTACACTCTTCTCACAAAAATACACACTGCCCCCTGCTGGTGAAGTGCGGAGACTGGCAGGTGATACTGCCAAAATCTTTAATGAACACATTACACACATCACGTAGCTGAGTTTGTTTGTGTGTGTGTGTGTGTGTGTGTGTGTGTGTGTGTGTGTGTGTGCGCGCGCGCAGTATTTATTTGAGCCATATGTGTCTATACAGGTACCTGGTGTTCTACTGCCCCATGGACCTGGTGTACTGTTGCGCTGCCCTGCTGCCTCTCAGGCTGGTGCTGTCAGGAATGAAGGAAGTGACCAGGACGTGGAAGGTGCTCGGTGGGGTCACCCAGGCACACAGCAAATACAAGGACAGTCTGCTGGTTATGATTGCCATTGGGTGGGTTAGAGGTCAGTAGCTGATGGGGCATGCTGAAGAATTTTTACAACATAGCTGAAAGAGCTATGAAGTTACCATAGTGTTTTAATAATAATATTATATCAGACATGTATTCCCATATGAATATGTATGTGTCTCTTTTCTACTATTAGGAGCTGGAGGTGGTCTTATAAGTAATTTTGAGCAGCTTGTTCGAGGTGTATGGAAACCAGAGACTAATGAGCTCCTCAAAATGTCTTAGTAAGTCTTCTATAGATCTCTTTTTATATTACATAGGTGGTTTTTGTCTTAACTTAGTACTCATAAAACTATAATTTCAGTACACTGAATGTGTATTGTGGTGTCTTGAGTGTAATGAAAATGTAAAGGAATACAGACATTTTGGAACATATGCTTATTTACGTAAAGACTACAAGGTTGTGTGCTGGGCGCAGTCACTCCTTTGAGTCTCTACTGGTTATGTTCGGTCACTATGTTACTTATGGATGGAATTATAGTGAAAAGAAATGATTCCCCTTTTTTCTGGGGGCCCCCTGGAACCCCCTCAAGGACCCCTGGGGGTCCCCGCACCCCACTTTAAGAACCACACATTTACCTTACAGACATGAGAGTGGTAACGATAATCTCAAGTACCTCTCGGCAAGACTGTGAATAAGCATATTTCCCAAAATGCCAAACTATTCCGAACCCAAGATAGAGATGTGCGTATAAAAAGCTTGAGAAAAATGTTCTTTTTGTTACCTTAAGGCAGCAAACTGATGAGTTATTTACTCAAGGGGATGCCATTTTACATCTACAGTGATGATGTGTGTCTCTAGTTTAGTTAATTTGTGCAAAATAATTCAAGCACATAAGATGTGGTGTCTTTTTAAGTGTGTGCATAAAGTTCACCCTCATTATTTTAGATGTTTTAATATTTTTGAAACCAATATTATATAATAACTGCTTCCTTTTTGCGTGCTTGTTAAGCCCCACCAAGATCACCCTGATAGGGGCGGTGCTGTTTGCTCTGCAGCAAACCCACTACCTGCCTCTCCAGAAGCATCACCTGATGCTCGTCTACACCATCTTTACCGTCGTCAACAAGGTCAGTCTGATGCATTGAGCGTAACTCATACCTGACGCTGTGACCTTGAGAGTATTTACCCAAGGTGGTCGTGATTCAGATACAAAACAAGAAAGCGTGTTTGGTACATTTAATTGGTTACCTATTGCAAAGAAAACTATTTTAAACCATTCATATTTGATCTCTAATTTGACTCAGGTATAACAAATGTGTACAACATCTGTGGTATCTTGTCTTCTAAATGACCTTACTCCCTCTGCTTTTTTGAAGTTTTGGCTAATGTGACTCACATTAGCTCAGTATTACCCGTAGGGCTGGGGCTTTTGCATCATTTTCATCAGCTTGCATCATCCACCCTTCTCTTCTCTGGGAAACTTGTGCTCTTGACTGAGACACAGATAAATCTACTATGTCTTCTTTCAACTCTCATTCTGTTAGCTCCCTCTGACTCTGATCTGTCAAATTAACGCCAAGCCATTTCGTCAGATTTAAGAGTTGTGTCCAAACCTGCTATTTATTATTTTTTGTTTCTGATGATGCTGAAGTTATGCTCTCATCCCCTAAAGACAATAAAATATTAATATATTAGCCATTTATTTCGTGTGTTTGTAAACTCTGTATGTATGACACGCTTTCCATGGAAAAAAAACCTACATACCATGGGCATATTGCATGAGCAAATTTTCCAATACCATCTTGTATTTGTAGGAGACTTAACCTCACAATGTGTTTTTGAATTAAATCACTTTGGAGTTTGGAGATTTTAATACTGCAATAAAACTTGAGGACCGAGGAAAATGCTGTCAATAGATCACTGACATATTATAAAGTTGGCAAACAGTTGTCTAAATACACATCCAGCAGATTCAGAGCAACATTAACATTCATTTAAAGTTGTGATTCTGGCTACCTGATGACTGTCCAATATTCACTCTCTTTTTAGCTCTGTTTTTGGTCTCCACCAACTCTTGAAGGAAATACTTGGCTATTTAGCTGCTAAATACTCCACTATGACCACTAGCAAGTTGCTAACCGGGTGTGCCTGCACAAAATATTTTTAAAGCTTTTTAAACAGCTTCCTTCTTTGTCTGAAAATGTTGCTGATACGAGCGGTGAGAGTAAACCAAAACAGTAAAGCTGTTGGCTTGAAAACCAAAACAAAGAGCTAAAAGAAGCTTTAAAGCCACATAGATCTGAAGGGAGCTGCACAATTGATCATTCTCTGTAGCGGCCCCTTTCATGTATTAGTAGTCAAGTGATTAATTGTTAATTTAAAAATATTTATTATAGCAGCTTTAAAGATAGCTGAAATGGTGAAGGAATATGAGACTTTTCCAAAGGATTAGATAGTTACATATACTCTATTCTAAACCAATAATCACATTACACCCTCTCTCCTCACATCCTGTCTTGACACTTTTCTCTTCTCTTTTATTAGTCAAGGATGATGCTGACAGGCTCCTCTGCCTCGCCATTTGCTGCCATCGAGTCGGCTGTCTACAAGACCCTCTTCACCGGCTACTTTCCTTATGCTGTCCTCAATGACGATTTAAAGAAAGAGTGTATTGACAGTGGCAAAACCAATACGACGACCTCCTCTGCAACAACCAAAGAGTCCCATGAGAATGGAGCAGCAGCGCAGCGTACCCCAGTTTCTCCTGTCAAGCTACAAAGTCGATCGCTCAAAGCCAAAGAGGAGTCAGAGAGTGCAGAGACAACAAGCTGCAAGAAGGCCGACTAGTCAGCCTCTGCCCCATAGCGCTGTTTCACCTCTAAGCAGGGTTATGGAGTCATTCTGATTCAGATTTTTCATGTCAGGACTTAAACTTTCTGACTGCTGAAATAGAATTTCAAAAGAAGCTGACTCAAGCTAACCAACCCTGCACCTTATTGTGGGATAATCACCTCGTCCTTAAAGTACCTGATATTTTTGCCGTGGGAGATATCCTTGGGCTGATTGCACACTTGCAGTACAACGTGTAGCTTCATTTTTAATATATTAATTATATATTAATTATATTAGTACAGTTTGTATTGGCTTATAAACTGATGAGAATCTCTGGGTTTTGGGAACAATGCTGTGCACCTGCTGATCTTTGAATGTCTATGTATCCTTTTCTCTCTGCTCTATTCTGCTTCATGTGAATGCTGAATTTCCTACTCTGAAATGGTTAGAAAATGTTTTTAAAAAGAGATATTCTATTCTATGACGCACAGATATTTTATTCTATTTATACTAAATAATTTCACTCTTGAATGTATAACTATTTGAAATGGAAGACGACTTTTTTTATTGTATTCTGTTTCTTGGCTGAATGCTTTGAATTACACTTAAAGGATGAGAATAAATAGGTGCAAATGCACTATAAAATGTGCACATATTTGTGATTTTGTAGTACAGTTTAGTGAACATAGACCCAACTCTGTAATAGCTCACTTGAAAAGCACCAAACAGATAATTAGTTACATTTTAAAATGCATATGTCCCTGAAAGAAAGCTCCTAATTAACACAAAATTAAACATCATGTAGCTCTTAGCACATTTGTTCACAGTATAATTTTTCAATGGTTAAATGAGATCTACATTAGCTGTTGGTAAGTTGATATAAAGCAGCACAGTGTCCAGAAGTAACCTCCTCTATAGGCTGAAACATTGCATCAGTCTGACATCAGCACCTGATTGATACCTCACCCTCTTTAAAAAGCTGCTGGAGAGAGATCCCCCAAATCCCCCCCAATTCCCATCTATGTAACCTCAGAAGGTGAAGAACCCCCCGGTGAATACAAATTAAGAACAGAAGGAGGTTTGTTGAAGAGAAAAGGCGCCCAAAAGACGATCAAAAGCGATACTGGTTTAGATGATGTACCTGTCTTTAATATGCCTCAAGTCCACAGATGCCAGACGCAAGCATGTCTGTAATGGGCTTGTTCCTTAAAGTGTTTGCTGCAAAACTGCTTTGTGTGCGCATGTGTGTATTGATCTTCCCCACTCTAAAGTGAACTGTGGGACATGGAAAACTGAAAGACATGTTAATAAGGCACTGTTTTCTTTACGCTGCCTCCTAAGACAAGAAGACAGGTGACATGATGACAGCTCAGAGCCTGATAGTTCCCAGACAATTCTCTTAATGAGGTCCAGACCTGTATGACCCTCACCACAATTACTCACTGAACTGAACAGCCCCCCCACTGTCGAGCCCCTGTTCCTTTTGCCTCCACCCCTCGCTCCCTGCACTTCACCTGCAGCACATCTCCCCAGCCTCTTTTTATCCCCAGATTTCTGCCTGTTTCCCACTTATTAGGGGCAGAAAATTAATCCTTAAATGTGTGCACACTGGTTTAGGAACACACACACACACACACACACACACGCACACAAATTATATTCATAATGCATGCACACATTCCTATAAACTTGACTTTGAACCCACAGTGGCGTGTGAGTAGAGGTCACGGATATAGCAAGGGTGTGTCATAACATGGCTCAGAAATAACAGATTTTCCATGACACACACCTGCACATAAGGCAAGTACATGTATCTACACATTACTATACACATGACGGAACCCACTGTGATGTCTAAGTAGTTCAGGGAGATACTGAGGCCATGGCATACTCTCCACAAACAACCCCACAACAGAGAAAGAGCAAAAGCAACAATTAAGTGATCCCTCATTAGCAGGAACATGTTAACTGTTGTTCATTATGAAACGATCCCATCTAGACCATCCTGCTGCCATAAATGTTCACCAGCAAATCCGTAGCTGAAAATACTCCCAGACAAATGCACTGTTTACTACTGTTTGGGTAACGCTGCCTAAAAACTACAGTGCCCAGGCATTTTAGAAAATCACTTATCCTTTTTGTTTTTAAATTAAACTAAATAGTATAAAGTTTACATCTTCAGAATGAGCTTGGGGCTGAGCGAATCAGAAGTCAGAAAGTATTGTGAGACAGTCTGCTGCACAGTTGGCCAGTCTTTTCATTGGATTTGTTGACACGCAAAAAAATGGAATATCCTTATCCTTTAATTTGCTCATTCAATGATTAATTTTCTCCCTTGAATAAGAATTTATTTGCATCTAGAATATCTAAATATATTCAAATAAATTGTGAAATTGTAGCACTTTTTTGGAATGAGATATTCATGACTACGGCGTCACATGTTTTCTTTAAGTAATCTGTTAATGTCACACACATTTTTTTCATGAAATGGTTTTCTTACATGGCTTGAACCTTCATTCCCCGCTTAAACGCACTCATTGATCTTATAACACCATGAGGCTATAAACACTTGGTAGCATTTTAACTTCTACTGCTGCCAGGATAGGGTCCTTGTTGCTGAGCAGTGTAGGACAGGTGATTACCACTTGGTGGCGTGAGGAGGCGTCGTGTCTGATGGCTTGATGCCTGGGAACTGACAGGCTGGCCAGCAGCTGCAGGCAAGAGGGGATGGGGACAGGAGGGGACCCTCTTTGCAGAGCCAATGGTAGCTCCCAGCACGTGTGTGAGAGTGTGTGGTCTGGTTTTGTCTGCAGTTGTGGGGATTGACTTTAGACAGGTCACTATTCTAGGGAGGACATTTTCGGTTGGGAGGGCATTTTGGATGGATCAAAAAGATTGTTTGAGGGTAATGGGTAGAGGGTTAGTGGCAAAATTACTTTCTAGGTGTCAACTGATTTTTGTTTATTTTAAACCTTGCAGTACAGGGGTTTCAGGGACTCTACTGTGCATCACGTCCTCCTATAGTCCTCTTAAGTATAGCAAAACCAGCCAACTTGTATGTAGATATGTGTGGGTTTTGGTTTATCTGTGTCGGTGCATGTGCATGTGAATGTGACAACAAAGGCTAAGTCCATGCTCTGGGGCACACACACATGCACACCTAGAAACACAAATGCAACGACACATACACTCACCAAATCCCTCCAACAACTAGTAAGACCAAGGCCCTTTGTTTTCCTCTCTTTCTCCAAAGAAACTAACATGGCCCCATACACACATTCACACATCTAAAGCCATTGCGTACATATATAATTGTTTATTTTGGTGATAACACGAAAATATATCACCAATGAGGTTAATTCCAGTCGGTCTCAGTCACCTCATTGACGTTTTGCTCTACCAGACCTCCCATCACTCCACGAAAATGGGAAAGTGTTAAAACTAGCTGCAATCTTGTGGCTTGTGGCTGTGCACCTGCTCCAACTCAGTGGTGTCTAAATGTGATGTCTCTTGATGGACATTGTTTGGCCTCTCACCACATACTGACATGATCTCTATTGGAGCTATGTCCACCCATTCTCCTCTGAGCTGATGTCTGCCATGGATGATATATCAACTTAAAGAACAAATGGAATAAAAAAGGTTTCATGGGTGCTACATACAGTAGCAGCAAAACACGTGGTATAGTAATAATTCTTTTTCACTGACAATTTCTTCCTTTTGGGATTTTTTTTAAATGATCAAAGTGTTTTTTAATCCAAAGTTTTGTCAAATGACTCTGTGGGTGATGCAATCAAACTCATTATCTCTTCAAGCGAGATGAAAGTAAAGAGAGAACTGCTTGGGACCACACAGGAAAGAGGCTGTGGGAAGTTAAGGAGAAGGAAGGAGAAAGGCAGATAGAGGGCAAGAAAGAAAGAGAGAGGGAAATACTAACTTAAATGTGGTGACCACATAGGAGTCACATCAGGGCATCATGACTGTGTTGTAGTGTTGTATGCATGACATCTCTCTCTCTCTCTCTCTCTCTCTCTCTCTCTCTCTCTCTCTCTCTCTCTCTCACTCACACTCACACTCACACTCACACTCACACTCACACTCACACACACACACACACATTCACACACACACATTCACACATACAAACACAGCAGTCTCTTCAGAGAGCTCTAAGTGAGCGCCAAACGAAACAGTCCATGTCTACCACCATTCAAGATCCGACTTGTAAAGAACAGCTGCAAGGAGAATGCCATAAAATGGAGCTACTGTAATCTGACTAGCAAGTTGGCAGTGTGTGTGTGTGTGTGTGTGTGTGTGTGTGTGTATGTGAGAGAGAGAGAGAGAGAGGGAAATAGAAACACTGGAGAATTAAAGGGTTTCCTCCAAAGTTTATGTAGATTACTTTGCACTTTAACTAGCAAGCATGAAATTTGTTCTAGGGTTACCAAACTTCTGCACATCACTTTATACTTTATACTGTAATGTTGAAGAAGCATAAAAACAGCTGTGATGTGGTTTTGGTCAATATACTGCCACTGAATCTCAGATGAAATTTACATCTTAGAAGGATGCAGGAATACAAATTGCACTTGGGTTAAATACACTAACAGTGAGTGTTATTCATTGAGTTTTATAGAAACCTAAAACAGCTAAAATTTACGTGATGGACATTTTAGCTATTTTTGAATAAAATTACATAAAATACTGCAGTCATTACTATATTGCTGGGTTTTATACTTACAGCATGATATAGGGAAACGTTCTGTATGACGAGAACCTAACTATACTGAAAGTTAACATTTTTCCCAACCCCATTTACATTTATGAGGAGCACACACAAAAACACAGAGTATTAAAATCACCTCTCAGTATAATAATACACCAAGTGCACTAAGTGCAGTCCCAATAACGACCTTAGAGCTAAATAAAAAAATTCAACATGATAAGCTTCACAAAGATTGATTTATTGCAGGCCGGTTTCATTGGACTGCAGTAGACTGATCCGGTGTGCCTGATAAACTTGTAAATTACTGTATGACTGTTGGTACTAAGGCACTCTGACTTTGTACTTACTTTTAGATTATTTTGAGAATGACCAAAAAATATGTTACTTCTTCAACCACTAGAGCTTTGTCTGGATGCAACTACTGTATGTACTTACAGTACATAAGCTATAAGTACAGTGTTTTTATTGAGTTTCTTGCTTCTTAAAATTATTTTGAACATAATTTTTACATTTATTTATTGTATTTTTTATTAATTATATTTAGTTCCACCATCTTGGTGAATGACAAGACTATGTTTTGTTTGAATACAAGTATATTGACAATAAAGTTGAACCAAATATGGCATTTGTTTCAGTTCCAAAATTACTAAAATACTCTTGGTCTGCTAGACCTCCACATTTAATTCGTGCAGTGGGAGAACCCAACTTTCATTGTGGAAAAACAACAAAGTAGGCTATTATTGATATTGAAAATAATTGGCTTTATGGAGCTGAAATGCCCAGCACAAAACAGCAGACAGACACAGTTGGTGACTTGCTGGTGAACATAGTGAAGCATTTAAAAACTCCAAATGAATGATCATTTTGCTCTGTAACTGCTGGATATTTACCAGTCCACACATCAAACTTCAAAGGTGATATGCCTGTGTTATGCTAAAAGCTTACCTCCGCTTCCCCCGAAGTGGCCAAAAAGTCATTGCAGGTTTAACCACTCACAGTTATTGAGGTTGGGTCTGAACTGCACTTACCTCATTTACCTGTCGTTTAGCAACTGTTGTACTCACAATTAATTCCAGAATGTGTTAACAAATATTATTAGCATGCACTTTGTTAGCAAGGATGGCTGTTAACCTGTTTTTCATTAAAGATTACAACTTTGTCCAAATGGGAATGTGGAAGAAGGCCGAGAGGTGCATATTAGAGCCTTTGTCAGAGGTCCACATCTGATGAATGGGAACTATATTTCTTAAGGATCCAGGATTCTGTGATTCTTATGAATCCATTTGCATGTGACCTTGAATACATGCAAGGTGTCTGGATAAAAGCTCTACCAAACCGCAACATTATCCATGGACTGTGGACACTTAAAGACGTGTTACATTCAGTTTTGTGGCCATGTTTATGGCCATAATTTTATAGTGTTATAGAGTTAATTGTAATATGGTCACGTTTCTTGAGGACAATTTGATGTGAAGTTTCCTCAGACATTGGCTTTTAGTCCTTAACTCTGGTTGGATGTTCTGCTGGTGCTTCTGCTCTCATAGTTGTTCCCATTCCACCTTGGAAAAGAGGAAAGCTTGGGGTGTACTCTTCACTTCTTTTGTTCTCTTCCGTATTTCTGTTCACATAAGCATGGCCAGTAGTTGGTACATGGTGTGCTTCTGTCACTCCCCCTCCTCCTCCTTTCCTCCTCCTCTTCTTTTCTTCTTTCACTGAGGAAGCAGATGGCGTTTAGTGTTGGTCCGTTTTTTATAAAGAACCTACTAGATATTCTTAGCCCAGGGTCTGTATGGGGTAAATGTGACCTTGCTAAGGGAATGGAAGTGGAGTTGCCATGTCACAATGACTACATCCTGGTTATTTACCAAAGAAGGGGTGTCTGCAGTGGATCTGCTCAAAGGAAAAGGACAACGTTGTGTAGTCTAGTCGCTGAGATCTCTTCATATTTCCCATTGTTCTTTTCTCAATTTTCTCTCTGGTTCATTCTTTCACTCCATCGGTCTGCTTTATTTTCGTCTACTAATCTGCCCTATCTCCTCCCTCCCTCCTTCACCCTCTCTCCCTCCCTCGTCCCCTCTGTGTCCCTCTCTCACATCCTGGGGGACCCTCATTTCACCATCATCGCCCCTCCTCTCCTCTTGGCCCCTCCTGTATGCAAAGCAGGTGTCAGCCAGGACAAGGAGGACAGCCACTACCTCACAAAGGAGGCGACAGGGTCTTGGGGGTGAAAACACACACACACACACACACACACACACACACACACACACACATACAGACTCTTAACACGTGCAGCTTCCTTCTCTGCTGTGCGCCCTCTCTATCCACATGCACATGCACTTCACACATATGTGCTCCCTTTCTTTCACTCACACTTACACACACACACACACACTCACAGCTCCCATGGGCTGGGCTGGGGCTGGGGACAGGGAGAGCTGGAGCTGTCTGTCTGTCTGTCATTAGTATTCCAGCAGGAGGCTCCTGGCCCGGCCAGACATCTGAGCGGAGCAGCCGCAGCAGATAAAGAAGAAGCCATTAATCCACGGAAGATTACCAGCACTGATACTTTATCCCACCGTAATACAGCAATGCAACCAGACTCATTCCATTTACAATGCCGTCAGAGGAAGAAAGAGGGAAAGAGGAGGTAGGGAGAGAGCAAGACGAGCTCACCTTGTGGATGGAAAGATGGCAAGCCAGCTTCCCTCCTTAACTCTCGTGATTTGAATTTCTCCTTTGATGGAGCAGGGGTTGGGCAAATGCGCGTGTGTGTGGTCTTGCATTTGATTTGTAGATGTTTTGAATTCAGAATGGGTCCCCCCCTCAATCGGTGTGCCGCAGATGGCCACTGTTTCAGAAATCTAAGTTCGTCCAAAGAACAGCTGGCTGTCTTTCCTACACCATGCTGTGCCTGTTTAAATCTAATATCCTTAATAAGAGTGTTTGTATGGGCCTGTGCATGTGTGCGTCCCTGATTAACTTACCAAAACAAAAAGCACTAACAGTCAACCAAGTCACACTGCAAGAACCTCACACCAAAACGGATGCTATTCTTTTAAGGTTAGGGATCACATCCAGAGTTGAAGCCATCAGTCTTGTGATAAGACTATCAGCACAGTCTGGAGAACATGATACAGTAGAGGCAAGTCATTTGAAGATACAGTGAAACAAAGAAAAGAGGAACAATAGCACAGCAGATGCAGGAGATTAGATTGGAGTTTGGATTTATACACGCTAACTGATAAAGCCCAGTCATGGTTGGGATTTCTGGATGATGAAACAAAACTAGGAGATGGAAGAGACGGGACGGTTGACTCAACAAGCAGTGGTGACAGATGAGCTGTGGAGAGGTGGGGAGAGATAAAGCAGACAAAGGGAGCGAAGAGGAAGAAATGAAACATTCAATAGAGACAGAAAGGTGCAGGAGGGAAGGAGAGAGACAGTGGGAGCAGAGTGTCCACCGCTGGTAGGCCCACAGTGCTGAGCTCATGTGTCCTGTAAAAATCCAATCCTTCAGACTTGGCAGATAGTGTTACCATGAGAACAGCAGTGGGGTTATTGTGAGGAGAGAGAGAGTGAGGAAGTGAAAGAGAGAGAGAGATGGGGAAAGGCCAGACTTGCTCCAGCAACCATCTGTTACTCCAGCTTACCCTGGCACTGAGGCCAACCTGCCTCTGGAAAGGAATGTACAAGTCCAACCACGAGAAAGGCTGGAAAAACAAGGCTGAACACCGAAGTCATAGGACTGCCCTACAAAATGTACCTATCGCTGCTGCAGTACACATTGTTTACAGCTGTGTATAACCATCGGTTTTCTAACTTGAGAATAGAACTTAAGAATGTATTTATCGGGTATTTGACAGTCTTGCATTTGAAGACCAGCTCTCCACACTGTGATTACACTGCCAACACAGGATAAAGATCTGGCTGAACCTGTTTTCAATGTGACGAGTAGAGAAAAAAAAAAAACTCCACTGGTAGTCATGTCAAAATACTAGTTATCCTTTCAGCCACCACCAACAAATGCTACAATAGCAAGAGTGAGCTTGTGAACGACACACCATTCTTTCTGGCTTTTACCCACAGGGGACAAAGTCAAAGTTTTAAAATCATGTAAAAGCCAAAGAAAACAAACAGGTTTTGAGCTGTGCACTGATGCTGCTTATGTCGGCGGTCCATCCTAATTCTACTACTAAGCTAGATGTGTTTTTTAAGGGGTTATGTTGTACATACAGTATGGTGGTGTTCTGTTGACATATGCTACCTATCGAGATGTGCTACTTGGCAATTCTTTGCATGGCTAATGGTTAGGGGTAGGGTTGGGGTTAGACGTTAGCAATTTGCATTAAGGTAGCATTTTTTCAATAAGGAAGCATAAATCGTCAGAACAGTGGCTATGTGCTTTGCCTCCATAGGTAGGGGCTACAGAGATACCACATGGGGACCACATGAACTGTAACTGTTCAGCTTGGGCTGTTTGTATTTTATCTTAGAATTTCTGATGCTGCTAGAGGTTGTTTAGTGAACATGAAAAGCAAGTTGAAAAAAAGGAAACGTTCCCTTGTCCTCTTCAGTAGCACACATCTAGCGAAACCATTTCTACTGGAAACCTTCTGTTCACTGTGACCCTCGCTTTCTGTAACGGTGAATAAAACAATTTAAATATGGCGACCACACGGAATAGACACATATTCTGTAGTAACAAGGCAGACCTTCTCACAGTTACTCGTACCACAAAGTAATTACATAATTACTGTGGGCTCAACAATTAAAGCACAACAGGGCTTGATTGTGTGCGTTACATCTGGTTAATGTTGCGATGGTGCTATCAGTGGGTGAAGTTGGACCATATTACACCATAGGTATCTGTGATGGGACTCCTGTTAATCCCTCACGTCAAAAATAAATCCGGATTTAGTTGAGCTTGACCAAGGACGATGAGATTTGGATGCTAATGGTAGCCAGGCTTCCATTTTCTCCTGCACTGAGACAATTTCATGCCTTAGTGGATGTTGTGGGTGAAAACAGCCCTGCATTAAAATAACTTAAAGGCCGTGCTGCTACAGGTACCAGTGAGACATAAAATATAATCAAGGAAGTCCAGTTTGAGTGATACAGACGAGATTTTGAAGGCTTATGAAATGCCAAAACATTGCACAACGATTTAAATACAGGTTAATGTTTTCTTCTGGAGCCCTCTGCGTTGACAACTCTTATGTGATGAGGCCTGTGTTTTTTTCATGCTGGGCCAAAGTCGGTCTGAACGTGGCCTTAGGGTGATTCACAAGAAAAATGTTCATACACTGGATGTATCATTCATGGACCTCAAGAGGCTGTTCTCCTTCCCAGACTGATGAGGGACCAACAAGCCAATTTTACAAAGCAACTGGTCACTTTTTATTTTCTAGAGAGACAGGGACCTCCTTTCACAAATTTCCTAAGTGTGAAATCATATCTTATCTCAATTTAGAAAACATGCTTCTGTACTACAAGAAATCCTAAATGTCATTAGGATTTCTTGTAGTACAGAAGAATGTTTTCTGACCGCATTTAGGAAAAAAAATACTATATTATCTTAGCTTAGGAATTTAGCTGTACCATCCTAAATGAAGAGTTGGAGTTAGGTCTCATAGAGAGTAGAGTTAGGATGGCAATTACTACCAAAAATGGCAATTTCAATGAAGTGAGACCAAAATATTATGATTTGAAAGGTTGCTCAAACCATATGATAATGCTTTAAATGTCCTGTGCCATGTATTAATGGGTAAATATTGACTGCCAAGATGATTAATTCTGAATTTGATCGACGCTCGGTTTGGATTTCCTCTCCTCCACCAACTTCTGTAATGCCTCCGACTCATTGCTAAAATTGAAGCTAAAATTGAAGTGAGTCATCAATGATATAGGCAGTGTCATGTACATTCTGAACACAGATACAGGCATGACAGGACGAGTGCCAGTTGAGGGATAGCGTTTACAGATCTAATTAGGATTTCTTCAGTTAAAAAAAGATCCAAGGTCTGAGAGAGGACAGGACACAGCCATGAATTTCCTCTGTAATAGAAAGAAGGGATTTTTCCTATCTTTGAAACTTTGAAGTTAAGATAGGACAAGCAGTCAGGACATATTTCTGTATCGAGGCCCCAGAAAAGAAAAGCTCCCTAAGTTTTTGTGAAGTGGCATCCACTTCCCTGGTCACAGGAATGGAAGAGACATCATTGTGAGTCATAAGAAGACAACCACTTAGACTCACATTGATGGAGCTCCCAGACACCCAACACCTATTTGAGAAACCTCCAACATCTAACTATCCAGTGTCAGAGGACACAGAAACCTGAGATCTTCAGGTCAACCTTATCAGTGAGAGAAAACCAACATCTATTCTATTTGAGGCTATAAAAGATCTTGAAGAACGTTCCCCAAAACAAAAGCTTTTCAAAATGGACTGGTGGTCAAAACCATTGTTGTACAACTACTGCTTTGCATCGCCATAAAGGAACAGAGGTCAGCCCTTCATATAAAGCCTTACAGCCCGAATTAAGAAATACCACTTGGACAAATGTCAGGTGCTGTAACCTTTACATTTCACCTTTTAGAATGACTCACATTCACAGTTTTAAAGCAGTGCAAAGAATTGTTCACTTTCCTTTTCACTGCATAGACAATGAGTGGCAAAAGTAGAGCAAAGATTATTGATGTGCAGGGCTCCAGACTGATCCCAGCTCTCTAAAGCATCAGTATTTATAGTTGTTATTTCTCAGTTTCGCCCACTTGTTTTCAATCATTAATCTTGACTATCTCGGGAACACTTTCGTGATCGTGTGTCTGGAGAAACTCTTCATCTTGATGCTCTCCCTGCCATCAATTTAGAGGCAGATATGCAATGAGAAACAGAATTCAACCCAGTCAGTTTGGATGTGATCAAATAAAAGGAATAATATGCAATCAATACTTAACAAGTATTTTAAAAGTATCTGGCCAGGGGGTGTGACTTTACAGTGGCATTTACATATTTTAAGTGTTTTTATCTAATTTCAAATGCCATGTTAATGATCTTGTAGTAACTCCTAACATTCTTCTATAACTCAGAATTGTATTTATTTACCATGTTATACTTGTGACTTTTACCTTGTCTTAAGCAGATAGTATAGTAACATGCATATCATCAGGGACTGTCTGACTAGTATAGCAGTGGTTCCCAAAGTCAGTGCTGCAGCACCATGGGGTACATATAAGTATATTCATACAATCAAAGTTAAAGTTAACAAAAACATACATAGCGATTAATTATTAATTACATCAGGAGTGTGTGGGTCACCTGTCATCACATTTTGATTAAAAATGTCCTTAAAATTCCTGATTGGTGCTCACAAGTATGCAACTTAATGTAAAAATGACACGAGTAAGTAGCTAGTTAAATTACTAGTAACAAAATAAAGATTGTGAATTTGTTGAGACCCCTGAAACAAAGGGTCCAGTACAAATTTCTGTGTCACTTAAATAATATACTATACCAAAATCTATCACCACCTGTAAAGTTGACCAAATATATATTGTACTATAGCTAAAATAAACGAGAGGGATCTCTAGCAATCCTTGGAGCCTTATAATGCGTTTGACAATGGAATATATGTAATGTCTATCAAGGTTATGGTTATGGTTACATACATAACATTCAGGAGTGAAAAGACTGCTGCAAACAATTTATGGGTATGAGTGGTATGTACACCTCAATTCCAGTCCCATATCCCACTTGGTATGTAAACAAATAACAAAAAGTTCACTAGAGATCACTAAACCAAAGACTAACCTCTTAAAACCTGCAGTTATGTACAGGGCTTCTGTGGAATGGAGCAAGTTACGAAACACTATTAGAGAATCCATTAGTGTTTACACTTTTACAAAACAAATGTAGATGTACTTAAAGCAGACTGACTGAATGTACAAGTTTATTTTAATTTGCTTACATTTTATTTAATTACATTTTAAACTTACATTTTGATCACTGTATGATCTTCTACAAAGGACAAAGAAATGGTCGGAATCAGTCTTTGTTATTATAGCAATAGTTTACTTTTAATGATACCGTCTCCTTCTGAGTGATCTAGATTTTGTGGTCTCCAAGGAAGAAGTTCAATTCCCCATCCATCCGTGACCTCCACAATTAACTCAGCGACCAATCATATCAGAGAGAGATGGAAGTGGATGTGAGCCACTGATAACTCTGGAGAGTACAGGTCCTCAATACTTCATCATCACTGTCATTATCAGACATATAGACCACAAGACCTGGTGTTACTGGGGAGAACTTAGAATGAAAGTATCAGAGGAAATTCTATTTGTGCTGTACAGCACATAAAACATAAAACAAGTATTTGTTTTACAGGGTTTTTTGTATTTTAAACATTACAAAGCTTTAAACTTCAACAAAATTCTGAAATACAAACAATGAGCAAAATGCTAACACGCTAAATTAAGATGTTAACAAGGCAAACATTATACCTGCTGAACGTCAGCATGTTAGCATTGTAATTGCGAGCATGTTAGCATGCTGATATTAGCATTTAGCTCAAAGCACTGCTGTGCCAAAGTACAGTCTCACAGAGCTACTAGGGCCGCGTGGCAGTGGACTCTTTTTAGCAAATATAAATAAATGGGCCACAGAGATATTTTCTGTGTTCTGACATGTGTTCGTGGTTTATGATTAGGAAAAATCCTACAGTACACGAAGGCAGTATCAAACATCATCTTGATGTTCTACAAAGAGACACCTACAGTGTCACTGGCACATTGCATTATCACCACTAAGACGTTGACAGGAGGTTATATTTTTATGTAATTGTCCAACTGACTCTCTCTAAGTTATTTTTACCAAACACTTTTAAAAAGGCCATGGCACATAAAAGTTCTTTTTTGCATTCTCATGTGACTAGAGCAACGCTGTAATCAAATGTGTTATCTCCTTCCACCCTCATTTAACATCATCTGCCAGTGGCTGCTTATTTAGTGGGCTGTGCAGTCGATTGTGGCATATCGCCACCTCCCACAGAAGGTCATCGATTTCTTCTAAGGAATGGGGAACACTTTGGACGGGTCTCTTTCATCAGGAAATTGCCAGAGCTCAGCGGCACTGAGCGCTGTTTTCTTTAAAGGTGGGTCTCCAAGTAACATTACTATTTTGAATGAGCTTTCTATACACAAGAACTCCCATAGTGCGTGTGAAAAATACTGTCTTTAGCTTAGACGGATATGGTTTCAGTGGGTATTCACAGGATGTGGTTTTGGTGGTTTTGTTTGGGGGTTTAACAAAATGTAAAGTCTTTTCTGTTCTTTTTAGGTCTCTCTCTCTCTGTGCACATCTCTATATACCTGTATCCTGTTTCCCTAGATAAAATTACAATTTGCATTTTGTTATTGAATTATGTGTTTCCTTAAGAATCCTTATCATCAAGAATCAATTGCATTCATTACATCAATTACAGCTTGTTAATTAACAATTTGAGCCTTGTGGCATCATGCATCTTCCTCATATGTTGTATTTCTTTAAAATTTCTTTGTCACCTCATTCACTTCACTTCATTTTCTTCTATCACTTTTCACCTCTCCCACTTTTGCACAAAAAGACACAAGGAAAGAAGAGCAGGGCTTTAAAAACGACGTCGTCATTTAAATTGTGATCCTTAAACACGGGATCAAGAAAAATGTCTGACAGAGCAACGTTCTCACAGACACACACATTAATAACTCCACCTGCGGTCAGCACATCTTTTGAATCTCAACCTGATCTTCTCTCCTCACCCCATAATCTCATCTTTCTCCCACAATGCACTTCCTGCCTCCTCACCTCATCCTGTTTCCTCTAAGCCGAGAACATCTCAGCCTTGCTTTGAAATCAGGAAATGAAAGAAAGTCTCAGTATTTGGCAGAGTGAGGAACCATTCTTCCATAAACACTGTATGATAAAGGTTACTGAGTCACAGCAAGAGATAGAGCACCACTGTTTTCAAGAAAGGGCTTATTCCCATTGGTGGATGGCTTTTTCCCATTGAGTAAAGCTCCCGGTGAATGATATGGCCTGTCTGTGTTGACAGGCTGGAGATAAGGAAGTGCCCTCAGGTATTAGTTGTCATTCCTATTCACCGGGAAAAGCAGCTGAGAGTAGCTACCTTATTTTTTTTTTCCTTTCTCCTCAGTGGAGCACCTTGCCTCCTCTTTTGGATGAATAGAGAAATTCACAACAACAAAGCCTTCCACTCTCATTAAGTCAGCCGCAAAGCCAAGCACCACCAAGGAGCACAATATCTGAGGCAGATGAGTAATCCCCCTGCTCAATCTAGAAGCTGGCACAGAATTTCAAATGTCCATAATAACTGCTGGAGAAGGAAGTGAAGGACACAGACAAACACGCACGCTCACACAGCCCATACCCACACACGTTCACGTGCTGTACTGTGGTGGAAACGAATCTGTTATTGACCATTAGCTCACTGCAGCAGAGCAGAACTAAAATGTCCTTCATCTCAGAATGTCACACTGGGAGTGTGTCTGTGAATATTTGTGTGCACCAACTCCTCAAAACCTATATCTTCAAAGAGACAGACATTGACTCCAGACAGTTTTTTGACCATTTAGTGACCTTAGCTTTTAAGAAGACCATTTAATAAATGATCAGATAAGACAGCCTCTTTTGAATTGAGAAATACCCTCATGAGGCAGCATATTAGATCAAATATATGCATCCACCTACATTAAAAAAATATATAGATACACTACACAGAAATTAGCTGCAGCCTGGAGAGATAAATATGCCTTTATGGCTTCTACTCCAAGTGCAGCAATGCATTTCAATACTGTATTTCTTTCTTTTGCATATTCAGCAGTAGAACAAGAAGGTAGTTGTAGCTGGTCAGAAGGCAGGGCTATCGGTAAAGCCATTTAGCTCCTGCCCACTTTGAAAATATGGAGCTGAAATGCAACGATGAGTCAGCTCTTTTTGCTGAGAGGATGAATCATTCATCATGGCCACCAGCAGGGTCCAGGACTGGGATGGAGAGGCGGAGGGGTTGAGAGGAGGTCGATCAGGACCTGATGGCAAGTTCCTCTGCTGACTCCACATACAGCATTCTTGAGTAGCAGTGGCTGCTCTATCTTGATGCGGCTCCCCTGGATCGTGTGTGGATAAGGAGAAGGAAGGAGCCGGAGCAGCAAAAATTCAGATCATGAAAAACATTAAGTTAGGACTGTTTTTCATGGTTTAGGCGAGGAACTTTGGTTCACTTAAGGCAAATCACCAGTCCATTGCAGGGCCACACATAGACAAACAACTGCTCATGCTCACACCTATGGACAATTTAGGGTCACCAATCAACCTAGCCTGCATGTCTTTGGATGGTGAGAAGAAGCCGGAGCACCTGGAGAGAACCCACACAGAAAGGCCGGGGAAACCGGGGTTTGAACCCACAACCTTCTTGCTGTGAGGTGACAGTGCTAACCACCGTGCCGCCCCCTTGAAGAAGTATTAAATGCAATTAAAGCTATGCAAGCCCCAGGCCCTGACGGGTTTCCAATAGAATTTTTAAAAAAATGCATTGGTAAATTGGCACCGCTACTTTTATCCGTATTCAATGAATCCTTGGAAAGTGGTTCATTACCACCAACCTTGACACAAGCCACTATTGCTCTCCTTCTCACAAGGGACAAAGATCCAACCACCTGTAGTTCCTACAGACCATTATCTCTGCTTAAAGCTGATGTAAAGGTGTTAGCTAAAGTAATTGCATCCTGCCGAGGGAATGTGCTTCCTCATATTATATCTGAAGAGCAAAATGGTTTTATAAAGGGACATCAATTGTTTAAAATACCCGTACACTATTCAATATAAATTACTCAAAACATTCGGCTGAACCTCCTGCACTCGTGATTTCTTTAGATGCTGAGAAGGCATTTGATAGGGTAGAGTGGGAGTACTTGTTTGCAGTCCTAAAGACATTCGGATTTGGTGATAAATTTATTTCATGGATTCGCCTCCTTTATTTTTCCCCCAAGGTCACTGTCCATACTAATGATGTTTATTCTGATAATTTTACCCTTGGACGTCGCCAATTTAGGGTCACCAATCAACCTAGCCTGCATGTCTTTGGATGGTGGGAGGAAGTCGGAGCACCCGAAGAGAACCCACACAGACACGGGGAGAACATGCAAACTCCACACGGAAAGGCCGGGGCAACTGGGGTTTGAACCCACCACCTTCTTGCTGTGAGGGGACAGTGCTAACCACTGCACCACTGTGCCGCACACCAAAGCCAAGTCCATAAAGAAATATTTATAGAAATATAATATTTATATAAAGTTTGGAGTTGAAGATCTGCTACATCCGACAATTACGTGTGACATTCATATGCAGTGATGGGCCAGCTGTGTGGAGGTGAGAAACTAGGCTGGGTTTCAACTTCTCTCTTTAATTTTTATCCCTTTTTGTCTTCTATTATCGCATCTTGCATCCCACTCTATGATGGACGGCTTTTCATGCTTTTCAGCTATGGGTCCCAGAATCTTGTGGTCTTCACTGAGAATTTGAGGCTATTTCAGCAGCAGCTCTTCTCGTTGTTGATTATTTGTATAGTGCTACGTATGATCAGTCTGTATGTATTTGTCACATCTGCCTTCAATGAGCAGCACATTCCTGACGTTTTTCTGCATGTTCAAGAGTAACAATGTCCTCTGAAGAACCTGCCTGCTGTAATGTGCCTCACATCAGCTCTTTTTCTCCTGAGAGAGAGAGAGAGAGAGAGAGAGAGAGCGCTTAGTTACATCCTGGTAGGACAACCTCACCCAGAGGGCTGGGGAGAAGACGGAACGGGGGGGGAGTAGACAGAAAAGAGGAGAGGAAAGCAGAAGAAAGGAGAGATGGGAACACAGCATATTAGGGAATATGAGGAAAGCAAAAGAGAGCAGAGTTGAGCTTAGGAGAGGCATCAACTGACCTCCTCCCTCTCCATTGTTAAAGAACATAAGAGCGAGGCTGGCTAGAGGCCACCAAAGGGGTAGAATACATTAGAAACCACCTAGAAAGAAGGGAGGGAAAAAAAGAGTGAGCCAGACAGCTCATGCTTTTCATGTTGTAGTTACAACAAACATCAATACTGGCGGAACAAATAATGCTTTTACACATGCATTCAGGATGAGATGTATAACTGTTGCATAGGTCAAGCTGATGGTAAACTGGGGGAAGTATGTGTGTGTGTGTGTGTGTGTATGTGTGTCTGGGCAGAAAATTAATAATGATAAGCAGTAAAGACTGGACTTGGAAGGATGATGAGAACAGGAAGAGGAAGTACAACATGACACAGAGGAAATGTCTGGAGAGGACAGGGAAACAGGTGGCGCTACAATGTGCTCGAGACAGATCAACATGTCGAGAGCCAACTCTAAAGAATGCTGCTGCTAAAAAGAACTGCCAGAAACCTGGAGATGATAACAATCAAAATTGTTGAGATTGTTGGAGAATTGTCTTGTAAATCAGTAAGTCTGGTCTTAACTCTTAAGCATCAGTGGCCCAACCCTGGATAAGTTGAATAATTTAAATTCCTACAAGGTAGCCAAACCTCTAGTTTTTAAAACTATTCAAATTCATCCAAAAAAGTAAATTAGAAGAGGGTGGATACTTCAAACAGCCAAAATCCCAAATTGAAGACTTAAAAGCAGTTGCAGTTTCTGGATATGGGCCCTTCAAAAGACCAAACGAATGTCCTCCTCAGAATTACGGATAATTATTACCCTATTACCCCATTCCCATGTTGGACAATGTTTCACTTCACAGTTTACATTTTCCAATGCCAACGTTCAGTGCCAAGACAGGAAGTATTGTGTCCTACTATATGTAGCATGGCAGAAAGTGAGAGAGTGGATGTTAGGATGTTGGACGGGCATATAGAAAGAGACCAGAATGCGTCTCCTGTCACAGACCTGCACATAACTACAGTTCAGTTCAACTTTATTGTCAAACTCAGGGACCATCAAAAAAACACACAACATCATACAATCTTTCTGTGACAAAAAATCTTAGTTTCCTAAAGCTAACCATCTACTTTTCATAGTTTATTTACCATAACAACAATTTCCCCTATCATTACCTATACTTTTTCTAGACTGTATTTTGTGTCCCGTCACAGACCTGCAACACAACTGTCCCCCTAACCTTAATCAAGTTTTTTAGTTGTGTAACCCTAACCATAGTAAGACTTTTAATAAAATTGGCATCTGAAATTAAAAAATGCTTGTTAAAATTTGAATGGATTTTGCTGAATCGTTCAATACCAATGTTCTTGTAGGGCATTAGGATTGATACACCATAACCAAAATCTCCTAATTAAAGAGATTTAAAGATGTTCCTACAGCATCTGGGAGAGTCCAGCATTTTCCTCACAAATCCTGCTAAATTTTTTTTTATAAATGAAGCTGCGTCAAATCTTCTGCTGCGTCCTCCTACATCAAGGACAAGCTCCAACATGGCTTCTGCGTTGATGAGTGGGTGAATGAATGTCAGCTGCCCTCGACGAAGGAGCTGCGTGATGCTCCAAAAAAAAAAAAGAGCAGGAAGTGTTGCCACCGAGTCTGTACACCCAGGCAACCATCTGCTCCCAAACCCTTCCTGTGGGATACCTCTTCACAGCCCCCTATGGAACAGTCTGTAGACCTACCACGGCTACTGTGACATGCTACTTACTGTAAACTACTACATACTACTTACTTGATAGCACAGTCTCACAGTGACTTTGTTGAGTGGTCCCTTCAACACCCTCCCTAACTACCACTAAAAAGAAAGTCATGACATGTTAAAGACATCTCTGCTTTGAATAATAACTTGCCTAGTATGATTTTTACACAAAAAAGCTCAATTACCCATGTAAAAAGTCTTAAAATTACATCTACTCCTACTCCAGTAATTTAAAAATCCAGAATCTGTGAATATGCAAATACTTTTTTTATTTCAAAAGTTGCTGTAAGCAAGATGAACATAAAAAATAATGTCTCAGAACTTTAATTTTATTTTTCCTTTAATCAATTCATGGTTCTAACCAGGAAACCTCCTAGGAAATTACAGACCTGTAAAGCACTTCTTTATTTCCCAACATAAATGTCTGAATGCTGTTTCAAAGTATCTCAATGAGCCAGGAATAGGATTCTGGCAGACAAATACTGAAGCAATTGTTTATTTATTTTGTTAGACTGAAAGTAGTCACATTCAAATGTGCTGATACTTAAATGTGTGTGTGGAAAATAACTGGCCTAAAAATCCCCCTCCCCCCTAATTCCCAGAATAAAATACAAAGAATATTGTTACATCCCTGATTGTTTTCTGTACATTTTGCATCATTTTGTTGGGCTTTATGTGAGACCAGATGTGTACCAGTGTGTGCCAAAGATACAGAGAAATAGACAAATATATGTACATAAATAATAAGACAGACGTCTTAATAAGAAGTCTCAAATTACCATTATTCTCTAGTAATCTTCTTTGAAGCACTCTTCAGTTTCCCCAAACATAAATCATCACATCTGTGACATACATACTGTTAAGTCCATCACAGCATGGAGCTCCCAGTGTTTTTTTCATCACACCAGAGGGAGCTCCTGTCACTGCTCTGCTATGTGTTGTCCCTCTGCACTTTTTAAGGCCTCATCCCTTATGATAAATTAATGCTGGATGATGATGACGGATATCACTGTGCCAAGGTAACTGCCATTATGGAGCAGTGATTGAAGACTGGTCAACCGAGGCTGCTGTTTATACTGTCTCCCTGGTGTAAAGTGCTGGTGTGGAGCCTGTGTGATAACAAGGGTCATTAGCTAGGGGAAGGTCAGCGATGTTAAGCTTATGCACTTAAACTTGATGAAGACTGATACCTAGCGAAAAGAGGTGACTTGTCTGAGCCTGCTCACAAAATAGTTTTAGTGTAGCACCGATAACATAAGGACACAAAAAAGGTTATACTTTACTTAAAGCCCCAGATCTCAGCATTCATAATCAGTATAGAAATCTTTAATAAATTGTAGCTGTATGCAGATTTAAGGACAGTTTTAAGTGTTTATAATGTATAAGTCATGAATTATTGAATGTTTGACAACGGCTGTCACCATATTTAATGAAATTTTTGAACAGAATTTTATAGTGTCAAAATTGATTGACTGATTGATTAATTGTCCTTATGTACTTTATATATAGCTTTGGCAATATTGTTGCTATACATTCATGCCAATAAAGCTAATATGAATTTGAATTAGTGTCACACTTTGGTCTTTGTCAGTGCATGGAGCTGCACTGTACTCAACTGTCATGAGAGTATTATAAATAGAACTATAATAAGTACTTAAATGATAGATATAATAAATCCATATCCGTATTTTAGAAACTGCTGATCTACTGGAATTTTCCCGCACAACCATCTCTAGGGTTTACAGAGAATGGTCCAAAGAGAAAATATCCAGTGAGCGGCATTTGTGTGGACAAAAATGCCTTGTTGTTGTCAGAGGTCAGAGGAGAATGGGCAGACTTGTTAGAGATCATGAAAGCCAACAGTAACTCAAATAACCACTCTTTACAACCAAGGCATGCAGAATACCATCTCTGAATGCACAACACATCAAACCTTGAAGCAGATGGGCTACAGCAGCAGAAGACCACACCAGGTGCCCCTCCTGTCAGATAACAACAGGAAAATGAGGCTACAATTCACACAGGCTCACCAAAATTGGACAGAAGATTGGAAAAACGTTACTTGGTCTGATTAGTCTCGATTTCAGCACGATTTCAGCTGCTACATTCAGATGGTTGGGTCAGAATTTGACCTAAACAACATGAAAGGATGGATCCATCCTGCTTTATATCAACGGTTGAGGCTGGTGGTGGTGTAATGGTGTGGGGGACATTCACTTTGGGCCCCTTAGTACCAACTGAGCATCGTTTAAATGCGATAGCCTACCTGAGTATTGTTAATGACCTTTGAGATGTGGTGGAACAGGAGAACTCATATCATGGATGTGCTGCCGACAAATCTGCAGCAACTGCGTGATGCTATCATATCAATATGGACAAGTCTCTGAGGACTGTTTCCAACACCTTGTTGAAAGTATGCCATGAAGAATTAAGGCAGGTCTGAAGGCAAAAGGGGGTCCAACTCGGTACTAGAGTTGTACCTAATAAAGTGGCCACAGAGTATAGATTAACTGATCTTGGCTGACATTTACAATTTATGAAATAAACTTTGGTGGCCTTGTAATCTCACCAGGAAACGCAACTATGGCTCTATGTTTCATATCTCAAGACTAGCTAGAAAGGAAATGCTACTGAAGGGGTAGTGGCTGATGTGTGAAAACGATATAGATCAAATTAGAGTATGTGAGCCTGTAAACATGTGTGAGTGTTTCTGAAACAGAAAGTATGTGCTATGTGTGTCACCCACTCAGGTGTCAAAGCAAACCTGGAGCAGCAGGGTTGTCTGCGTGAAGACTGGAACCACTGTGACACGTCTTTGTTATTGACTTCTACATTGGTGACAAACAATGAAACAATACAGGATTTGAGCTTCCGTATTTTCATTTGAATTTGACCACCAGCCAAGAGTGTTTGAACCTGAGGCAGTTTTGTGGTATTGTCACTACATGTTCCAGCCAGGAGTGCCATGTGTTATTTTTAGAACAGGTAATACATCTTAGAAGTGATTACTTTTGGTGGAGGGTTGATATCAGTTTTTTGTTGTGTTAGCTGGAGATGTGGGGAAGCACTTAGCTTCTACCAAAAGAGGAGAAATGCCACTTCTGTTAACTCCAAAGCAGTCTTATTTACATGTTGTGTCTTCTTAACTCGCTGGCTAACATTAGCCACTTGGTAACAGACATTCCACAATCATCTAGGTGATTCCCCGTGATTCAGTAAATGCAGCATTCTCTTTGCAAACTTTATGGGGAAAAGTAAAAATGTTGGTTTATTACCTGTTATCCAACAACATTTGTATCTTCAAAGGATTTTTTTAACCCCAGATGTCTTCTGTTTGCATTAAAAGATAAAGATTTGCCCGGGGTGAAACCAGACTGCAGCGGCCATTGCTCCGGCAAACTGTGTCAGTGTAGAAGAGCAGAGTGGCAGCACAGTCTGTGGAAATATTGAATTTTAAACATTGGATTTGCCCCAAGGAAATATTTTATCATTCTGGACAGAAAGCAGACAACTGTAATATCACAAATAAACTCTTGAAGATGCAAACTGCTGCTGAATAACAGGTAAAAAAAAGGACAGTGTGCTGAGGTCACAAATAGGGAGTTGAGCTAGCTGTTGATTGTCTGTAAATACCTCCAAAACATAGGCTTGGTGCTTGTTAATACACATTACTTTGTTTTTTGTGTGTGTATGTGGGAGGCTTTGGAGTTGTTCAGAGACAACGTAAGCTGAACTGTATGGAAATTAAATAAAAAGTAATTACTTTTGTTGTTGTGGCATGGTCACAGGTTGTCATTTGTTACTTTTAATTAGTTGTCAATCCTCAAAAAGGCTGGTCTTACCTAATATGAGCCGGCCTGAGGGCGGACACCAGAGGCGGGGGCATATACTTAAGGTAACTCCTTAAGTATATGCGTGTCAACAAAAGAAGAGGGCTCGTGGAGCTTGCGGGCTCGCCCAAGCAGGCAGTCAAGAGGGGAAACGGTGGAAAGCTAGCTAAACTCACCTGCGTTTCAGGTAAGGCCTGCATAGTGGTGATTAAATCTCCCGTAGATCCAAAGACAAATAATTTTACCAGTATTACCTGTGCTGTGACAGTTGAGTAATGTAAGGAGACATTTAGTGTTAGGAGACATTTAGCTTTGATTACCTTTTCTATGAATGCTAATGAGTTATTATTTACATTTTTAAGTAACTTGCCCAACACTATCTGTCTAGTGATTAAAACAAGATTTTGATGCTATTTGCGACACTGAAAATTAAAGACAAACAATAAAAAAGGTAGAAAGAGTCCCAAATAATAAAAAGCACCAAAAAAAGTAGGCAGTAAAAAGGGAAGTAAGATAAGGAACTAAAAACCTTCAAGGTAAAAGGCTCAGGGTCATGCACTGCAACTGTAAACAACTATTGCATGATATATTTTTTCTTACTTTTCTTCTCAATCATTAAGCTCTGTATTCAGCTCACAATTCTCGCCGCCGCCATCTCTCTATCTCCTTACAGTATTTCTCCTGTCTGTCATTTCCTTTCTTTTGCCTTTGCACCACGTCGCTCAATTATATTTTTTCATGCATGCCTTGGTGTACAGTATGAATATTCCTATTAGGTGGTGTTGTTGAGACCCATTTCTTTATGGAGCGTTGACTTTATATTCATGACCATGGAGGCACATTCTAAGGTGTGTAATGATGGAGGAGTCATGTCCTACTACATGAGGCTATGGAGGGAATAATATTTGTTGTGTTTGCATCAGCTGGAATGAGCCTGTGTCGCACGCACGGGATGACACCTTGACTAAAAAAAAAGAAAAGAAAAGAAAGATATTGGATCTGTGTGTGACTCACAGTGGTTTTTGATCATCTAGTCTCAAATGTGATGCAGATCTAACGTAGGAGAGCTGTTTGTTGTTCAGTGATGAATATTGGATGCAGAAGGCGAAGGTTGAGAGAGAGCAAAACCTTATAAGGCCTTATAAGGCTCTAAAACTAATGAACACATTCATGTATACACTAAGTGTTTTTTAATAATGTCATGCATGAATTAAATTAGGACCACTTGTTAGCTGAGAAGTAGGATTACAATGTAGCTGGAGACAAAGAAAGTAAACAGAGTGTTGCATTATGATTGTCTATGACAGCCAGGTAATTCTCAGCCCAAGTGACTCTGACGTTTCATCTGGAAAATTAAATTTTTCCACAACTGCTAACATACCTGTAACATTGGTTGTATGAAGAAAACTTTAAAAGCATCAAGTCATTCCAGTGCAACATTAAGTCCTCACACTAACAGCTTTATTGTGCAGTCACCTATTTGAATTTGTAAAACAAAAAAAAAAGGAGGGTCATATGTTTTAGAACAATGAATAGATACCACCAACCGAGAGAGTACAAACGAGACAATAACACAGCAGTTGTTCTAATTCTGCTGAAATGAGGGACAAATAGCTGACGTTGGTAGACTCAGGGTGAAAATAAAAAGCCATTGTCAACATACATCTGTTCTCTGTGGCAATATTCACTCGCACGTAATGAAATCTTGACTAGTGTATGAAAGCATTTTCAAAGACATGAGTGAGAGAACATTTTAACCATAAACCACAACTTTTAAATTAGTGAACAAGGCTTTATTTCTATAAAATGATGTGTTCCCAAACTTCAAGTAATGAAGTGTAGTGACTAGACTATTTTGTTTCCTTTCCCGCTGCTAACTCAATCCAATGAGTCCTCTAAATGAAATGACAAAATACATTGTACATTGTGCCCTCTAAAACAACACATACACTGAATGAAATTATAAACACAGCACTTTTGTTTTTGCCCCCATTCATCATGAGCTGAAGTCTAAGACTTTCTCTATGTACACAAAAGGCCTGTTTCTCTCGAATATTGTTCACAAGTCTGTCAAAATCTGTGTTAGTGAGTGATAATCCATCCACCTCACAGGTGTGGCATATCAAGATGTGGATCAGACAGCATGGGAATTGCACAGGTGTGCCTTAGGCTGGCCACAATAAAAGGCCACTCGAAAATGTGCAATTTCACTGTATTGGGGGGTTCGGTGGGGTCCGGAAACCAGTCAGTATCTGGTGGTCACACCAGTTTCTCTCTTTCACCGAACTAGGAATATAATAATTGTCTTGTTAACTCATCATAAAGCACACATTCAAACTAGACTGAAACGAAACAGCATGAAGCCTGGAAATATTCGAAACATTTATAGGTACGCTGTTTTGCTAAAATTTTCTAAGAAATAAGATTTTAAATATTTAAAAAAAATTCAATATGTGGCTGCCAGTGATGATATTGTGTAATGTAAATGTAAACACTGTATTCCATCAATTTTTTGCGTTACACTAACTGACTGTGTGAGCTAGCTAGCATTTGGCGTAACTACATCATTTGAAGCATTGGCACAGAGACCTGTACACTTGGGATTACAAGTGTTTTATATCAACGGTTGTATTTTATTTATTTTCCTGTAAACCCTGGTCTTGCCTCTGTTCCGTTCACTGAAGATACATGTGTGATACATATGTGACAAACCGCTAAAGTGGAGAATTATTTGGGGCTAAAGAAAAAATCTTCGAGGCTACAGCCCTGAATTCCCAGGCCAGGTGACACCCATGAAGGTTACAATAACAACCACATGGTTAAGGTTAGGGAATGATTGTCGTCATCCTTAAAATAACTAGAATTTCCAGAACCAAAACATGAATTGATGGATGTTTCCATCCACCACTATTAGGTGAATATTGGGAGTTCGTTCAACAAGAAACTGCCATTAAATCATCATCTACAACACTATGACATGATTAGAAAAGCGACAGATTAAGATAAGAATAGTCAAAATCAGTGCAATATAGGCCAAGATATAATAACTACTCGAGTTTCAAATAATACTGGATCCCTAATTTCCCATAATTAAGTCAAGATATAGTATATTAATAAGTCAAGCATCTTTTAGTAAGACCAGAGCATGCCATACAGTATCTTCCAAACTTCATTCCCTCAGTTTTTAATGCATGGTTTCTTTTAAAAGTGTATAGTCTCCCAGGCCAAGCTTTAGCATGTAAAATTGATGTAGTGCCCAGTAATTCCAGAATCATCTGTTGTAGGCTGCATGATGGATACTACTTATGCTGATCTATTCTGCAGTACTTTACAATAATGTTTTTCTGATGTGTGTTTTTTCAAGCAGCAGAGTATGCACTGCATCATTGTGGATGTCCTTGGTTGTAGTGGAGGCAGTGTCACTCTTTGTCAGCCATCATGACATCCATCATTGGATAACCAAGCCAGGCTGGGCCCACGTACAGTAATGCTAAACATCTGCTTGCATTCCTCAATTGTCTCTTGGTGCTTTGTTCCATAAGCAGAGGGAGGTGACGCTGGCCAGAGCTGTCCTGCTACAACATCTGGAACAATGTCAGTTTCCACTCGTCCATGTGGGCTGCTTCACCGAAATCCTGAGATTCCCCAGTGTGTTTCTTCAAACCTAATTCCAATTCTTTAATACCACAATGGAGTTTTCTTCTCAGTGAAAGTGGAAGGTCTTTGGCTGAAATCTGTACAAGTGCAGAAAGTCTTCTCTGGGCTGTGGAGTAGGCTTGTGGACACAAAGCTTTGGACTTATTCCAGGGGTATTTCTGCTGCTGGCTGGCTAGGGCCAACATTGTTTCTGATGTAGACAGAAACCTCTGGTGTGGGCCAGCCCAGAGGTGGAATGCTGGGAAAGAGTGAATGACCTTTATTTTTTTTATTTACTAAATCTCTTCTGTGTGTATAGTTTGGGTGATATGTTGCAAACTCAGAAATAGCCAGAAAGAATGAATAACAGATGGAACGACATATGGACAGATTTACAGACATGCAACGAGTCAAGGCAGACAGAAAAACTGATCGATAAACAGCGGAAAGACTAACAAAAAATATGTTTTTTATAAAGAAGAAAACACGAAAGGACTCTTTGAGAGAGTAGAAACCCAGTGTTCTTCTTTGGTTGGGAAAATTGAGGGAAAAACAGCTCTTCACTTCCTAAAGAATAGATTGTCATTATGACTACCAGCTGCCGCACAGCGACACCATGGTGACAGGTCTGAGATTGGAAATATGATTGGCTAATCCTGCAGGATGAGATGAAATACTGCGCCTTTCTGAAAACCAAGGTAAACTTTGTTGAGGACGGGGAGTTAATTGAAGTGTCACTCCATTCCCAATTTGAATGACGTCTCGGACAAATGAGAATCACTGTTCCCTTCTTCCTCACTCCCCTGCTCTGCATAAATCTCTGTTTGGAGGTCACTGACTCTGAAAACAGCATCCGGTCAGTTAGTTCACACCAATATCTTAGTCACTCTCAGGCATAAAATGGTTGCTCGGCTTTATCTGCTGCCAGTAGGCTTGACTGACATGCATATTAGTTTGTTTCTCCCAAGGCATCTGAAAACACATCATATTTTCCACAACTTTCATTTCTCTGTTCAGATTGCGGCCACATTCAGGTGTCTTTGTTGCATACTAATTGCGCAAAGCTCACCTCTGAGAACAAGTCAGACATCTATGCAAGTAACCAACTATTTTTCACTGTCTCTGTCGCAATAAAAAGTGTCATCCAAGACAGGCTGCCGAATAGCTAAGATTCTGCGTCATCCGTGGAGAACTGGTGTAGATCAAAACATGGACAAAATGTGATTGTTTGGGGACAAAAAGTCTACATGGCAATATAAATATGGGCTTTCTTCATCTTCAAGCCCTGCAAACCCCTTTTTGTTCCTCTCTGCCTCCAGTGATATCCCGGATCACAACTGTTGTTTCTCCCCTTTCCCACTTCTAATTCCATGGCAATCACTTTTGCTTTTGTTTCTCAATTAAATGACAAAAATGAGCCTCTTGTCTTCTCCCCTGAAGGATATCAGACGATACCTCCGATGCATCTCTCAACCTTCACGCTCCCGTTGTTGTGCTGTAAGATATGTTATTTCCTGGCGGAGAAAGAAGATGATCACAAATAATCAAATGCCAGAGCCGCATGTAAAAACATTACAGCTCTGAGCAGAGAGGCTCGCCCAGGTCTCTCTAGCACACACATGCACAGTTTTACAACTTAAATAAAGGGTTTGGTAGAAGGACAGCAATTTAAAATAACTGAGAGAAAGAGCCCATTTGAATGCACAAAACAGATAGTGTTATCAGTAAGACTTCTGCACGGTGGGACTTTAGTGGTGGAGAGGCTGCTTACTTACCTTATCCCACGTCTCTAATATATCTACAGACCTTTTCATTGTATGTATGGAGAAAATTCTCCAGGAGAATGGGCCACTCACAGAAATGTTAATGTAAAAAAGCAATAAAGGACAGTGGTAACCCTGTTTTGATGCCCATTCCATAGAAGGCATGTGTGTGATGAAATATGGTCTGAGTAGGCCTTGTATTTGGGATGAAATGAGTAAGATGTTTACTGTGTGTATATGTGTGTGTGTGGTTTAGGATGGTATGAGTAACATGATGATGTGTGTCAGAGCCAGAGGATGCATGATTCGCAAGGACAGAGGAAATGGCAGCTGCTGTGGCATGATCACAGACTTGCAAAGAAACCTCTAAAAGTAAAACCTAGGCCACCAAACATGCTTTCTCCTTTTTTTATAGGACCATGGAATTTTTTCCTCACATGAACATGCTTCTATATATTTTTATGATTTGATTGATGTACTTAAGCATATATATGGACATGGTCCATATATAGGCTGGGCAAGGTCCATACAAAGTGATGCAAAACTACTACAAAGAGACATAAAATGACTACAATGATGTAAAACGACTACAAAAAGATGAAAAATGACCACAAAGTGATGCAAAAGTCTCTACAAAGAGAAGCAAAATTATTACAAACAGTCACAAAATTACCACAACGAGACACAAAACAACCACACAGAGATGTTTTGTGTCCAGGGTATTGTTGTCTCATAACATTTCCATAGCCGTAGGATATTTGCAGCTATGTATTGACAATGTCACTATTGTTAATGTAAATGTGCCCCCCCCCCCCCGTAAAATCTGTGCCCTGGTAAGCCCACCCCTTCCAAAAGTTTCTAAATCCCTGTATTTCTGTCAAGTGCGTTTTAGGGAGCCATTAAATAAGGAATCAATTTTTAAATTGTCTAGACAACATATGGAGACCAAAACTGGATGAATGTGGGTGAAATAACATACATAGAAGAAGAAGCAACCTTGTCCTCATCCTACAGTACATTTGTGTTACAGGTAAAGTTACAGGTGAGTGTTAGAATAGCCACATTATTTATGAATGGATGTGCATATGTGCAAAGAAGCACACTCTGGCTGATTCTCTGACACAGATGTCTGGCAGGTGCAAGAGGGGCCAAGTTGTCAGAGCAGCAGCAGAGTCTGTAAATATGAATATTAATGTACAGTAGAGAAGCTACATTGTTATGCTAAAACCACTCTGTCCTTCTGGCTGAGGCGGATTTACTACCAGAATGCACTGATGTCCAGTTCACTGTCAATTTATAAAATTATCAAATTTTATTTATTTATTAATTACAGTAATAAAGAGCATACATGAAAAATAATGAAATACTGGATTATGTTCTATGTGATTTTAAAAGACATCGTTTCTTTATCTTCTAGCCTACACAAAGTCTCCAACCCCTGCTGGCATCATCCGACACATTGTGTGTTTATGTGTGTGCGTGTGTGTGTGTGTGTGTGTGTGTTATGAGAAACGGAGTGAGGGTGAAGGGTCTGACAAAGGAATGTCTGAGTGAGATGAATGACTAAATCTGCCCATCAATAAGCGCCTTGGGACTGTGCCATGAGGGCTGCATGCCTCCTTGCAGATGCAGCTCCACAAAAAAAGGATACATCTGGATCTCAAATTGTAAGTGTGAACGTGTGTGTGTGTGTGTGTGTGTGTGTGTGTGTGTGTGTGTGTGTGTGTGTGTGTGTGTGTGCGCGCGCGCGTGTGTGTGTGTGTGTGTGTGTGTGTGCATGCATGCCATATGCAACTTGGTGCTCCTTCCAACAAGGATTAAACTCTCAGACATAGACTCATCTAATCACTGGTGGCCCAAATGGAGAGAGAAAATCCAATCCCCTCCCAACAAAGTGTGATCACAAATACACGCAGAAGCAAATGTCAGAGACAGAGCCAGTGACTTGTTCTGTTTAAAGGGTTGGTAAAAGCACCAATGCGTATAGATAGATAGTTAGATAGATAGTATTGTATATATAGAGATTGAAAGTCAGCCGAGCCAAATTCCTTCACAGAGTAAGGCAGGTACTGAAAAGTCATCTAAGTCAGAAGGACAAGATCCGTGCCCTCAACACATACGCCCTGCCAGTCATCAGATACCCTCCTGGTATAATAAACTGGCCACTGATATCAAGACAAGAAAGCTCCTCAAAATGCATGGAGGATTTTAGCACCTGAGACTGAAGCAGAACGAGGGAGGCCAAGTGTCCAGGAAGTAACAACAAAGATCCACAGGCACATCAGAAAGATGGCCCCCAAAGATGAATAGTGACCTCGGACAGCAGAAAACCGAGGATGATGACAAGGATGAAGATGAAGCTCCATGCACAGCATGAACCACCGACAGATAGAAGAAGGTACCCGATATCCAGAAATCCTACCAGTGGCTAGAAAAGGCTGGACTAAAGGACAGCAAAGAAGCATTAATCATGATGGCGGCACAAGAACCGGCACTCAGTACATGATCAATAGAGGCTGGGGTCTACCAGACAGGATCCAAGGTCTCATATAGTATTTTTCTAATGATAACATTAGAGAGCAAGCAAGCTAAGTTTAGCCAGCCAGTTGCAACTCAGCCACGGTATAGCTGACAAAGCAAGCCAGCCACTCTTCCAGCCAGATCAGCCCCCAGATTCTCGATGAATTGGCACACTCAGGAACTGCGAATTAATGGCACATCCATTGGATTTTCCTGGGAAAACCATCCTTTACATTGAAACCGAGAAAGTCACTGCTCTCACACACACAAAATGATTAAAACTTGTAAATTGCTTCACATTCTTACATATGGTACCTTCAAGTTCAGTAACTATTTACTTACTTTCTATGACTGTATAAAATAGTCAACCATGCAAATAGTTGAGATAAGTTTTCAGACTCCACAATAGTATAATGATTAATTACATTGTTTTGGTGGTGTTCACAGCTCAAATGGAAAAATTAACATTCACTAAGCCATGCCCTCCTTAGTTACTGTTGCTAAATCCGACAGACTGGCGGACCTGTCGGATTTTTATCACAGTGCTGCCACGGTCTATAACTTCACTCCCTGAAGAAATCTTCTCTATTTTCTTGTAAAAAGTGATCTCAGAAAGAAGCAGTAGTTTTGCCGTTGCATTGTGCATTTGAAGGTTGTATTTAGGCTGTCAAACTGAAGTGAAAAAAATAAAGGCAAAAGTTAAAGCCTACCGATCACAGAAAAAGTGAACCACCGTATCATTATTGACTATTGATAAAGAGGACAACGATGATCAACCATAGACTGTATATAAGAAGTGGACGTAGTCATCATGTCATTGTAGACTGCTGTTTTGAAGCCTCGAGTTTGGCTGATAGGGCGCCGCCATGTTGAGTTTTTGCAACTAGTGGCACTGGACATGACCATAATTGGACAAGAAGCTAATGGCCATGTTTAGAGCTAGCTAGCTTGATTAGCTAGGTGCATAATTCACCATAACCGTCATTTTAACAGGGCTGACTGTCTAGCGGACAACAGTCTTAAAACTAAATGTACTCACCAGACAAAGTGAACAGCCAACTCCAAATAAGCTTTTTCAACGGCACTGGTTTAATTTACACCATGCAAGTCGGCTCTAGCCTGATTAACAGGTCGCCATGGTAATGACTTGTCAATCATAGATAATCCCGCCCTGAAACATACTCTGCTTTATGGTCTATTTTAAAATAAATAGGACCATAATTTACTAAATGAACATCATTTTGTATTGAAGAAGACTTGAAACTAGCAATTGAGACCATAAACTCATCAGGAAAGTTTTTACTGAGGTAATTATTCAGGTGAGAAGTAGGGTTTTGCCATTTTGCCATTATTTCTAATGGAGCCTTACTTCTTTTTGCAACCAGAAGAGTCGCGTTAGCATTAGCTAACTAACATTACATTAAGAACAATCCACAGCCTACATTTTCCTGGATTTGTTTTAGTTAGATAGTGAATAAATAGTACTACTCTTTTCGACCTCTCTGGGTAGTGACTGTAACTACTGAAAGTGCTCCAGGAACAGCTTTGACCATATCTTGGAAAAATACAGCTAGAAAAGCTAGAAAACAACTCCTGTTGCATAATCAGAGTCAATGGCGTGCAGCCATGAAAGTCTCGGACCTCAATTAGAGCGTAAAGTCCTGTATTGCGCTGTGAGCTGCGTATTAGGGGTGTGGCTTAGCAAAGGGTCAATTGAATGCTCTAAAAAGCTGTTAAGTGGATCTTTAAGCTTAGATTACAGTATTTTGTTACACAACATTTAATGTGTCTTCCCAGACGCGGTGTCTCAATTATACCACCTAAAATGATCCTGAGAGCACACAGGAAATTGTTTTCAGGAGGGACTAGTATGTAGTTCTGGTGCAGAAATCTCAAATACAGATATCTAAAAACTATCTGCAGGGCAGTGGAAGTAGGAAAATATGTTTAAAACAAACAATGGAAAAATGGAAATGGAAATAGAAATTCATCAATATATAGTGTATGTACAGCTTACACAGATACAAAAAAGACAAATGTTTATTGTTAGATGCTGTGGCACTCCGCTCATCTATCATTCATGCCAATAGAGCGCTCTGAATTGAAGTGAAATTAAGAGAAATAGTGAGGGAGGAAAAGGGAAAGGGAGGTGGAGCAGATCTGACTTGGCTTTGATTGAATTCTGCACAGACAGTGGCCAGATACACCTGGGTTCCTCTGTTCATCTGAATCCGGATATTACCCCTGAATATAAAACATCAGAAGCCCGAAAAGCTGCCTCCAGTGTTTCTTAGATAAGGTGGTGCTCCTTCAGACGCAGTTCAGATTTTTATTTTGTATTTTTTGACAAAAGGTGCTGCCTTTGTGAGCTGTAGTGGTCTCCCCCATGATTATATGCAGAGGAGAGAGGTGTATGAACAGCAGAAAGTGTAAAGCAAACAAGCAAAAGTCAGAAATATTCATAAATACTTGGGGGATTTACTCAGTTGAAAACATTGGGGTTATGAAAATTATCATGCAAAATATGTGTGTGTGTGTGTGTGTGTGTGTGTGTGTGTGTGTGTGTGTGTGTGTTTTCAGGCTGAAACATGTTAATGCATGTAAAGTGGTCTTACACAGACTTAGGGAGACTATGTATCTATCAACAGCAGGAGAATGAATGTTAATATACTTCTCACTGAGGCGTATCCACCTATACTGCTTGATTTTTTTGCTTATTTAAAGCAGATATGATTAACTTGCAGCTCAGAAGCCTCGCAGTTCTCCAGAACTACTCAGAGCTGTCATTGTTGATGTACACCAATTAGTTCACAAACCGATGGCTCATTATGTTGTTGATGATGCTGTTTCCATTCCTGCTGCACTGTTGTTGACATCGTTCACATCCAAATTCCATTCCACTCAACAAAAAGCTAATTAATGTATGCTTCAAATACTTATACAGTATATAATGCAAATATTTCTTTTAACTTTTTCTACAACATTGGAAAAAGTGTATGTGTAGAATATGGACTTTCAGGTTTTTAAAGCACATTTTAAAAAACAGATCATTAAGGAGAACCAAAAAATGAGCTATTTCCATACAACCCTTTACAGTAAAATCAATATCATATCAGCACTGCAACACATACAAACACACTATATCATCATAACAGTTTGTAGGAATTGAAAACATACTGTTCACTGTGGTAATGCACATTCCCCTTCTAAGAAGATCTTCTCTGTGAATTGACAACTTAGTTTTCATTCATGCAAGCATCCAAGGTCAAATGCACACAACTACGATGTCCAGAAATCCTTTTATTTAAATTTTAATTTATTTAATTCAATTACCACTTAAACGTGGCCTTTTGAATTACATAGCACTCTCTCGCTGGTTCTTCCTCTTTCTTCTAAATGTATATTCATATGAACAAATAAAAATCAGTGGAAGAATGGAAAGGATTTTGATGCAACATTTCTGATAGTTTCATGTATTGGCTTTACCAACTAAATTAGAGGTCTCTGGAGTTATTTTCTATGGAATTAAAACAGAAATTAATGAGCCTGAATGGTTTGGCAAAAGTGTACGAAAATACCTGACATCAAAGTGTAAAAAGAGATGTACAATATTATACTTATAATTATAATTATAATGTTGTTCTTTGGCTGTTCCAATTAATGCTAGAAAATGGATTTCAGAATTTCTATAAAGTGTGTGTGTTTGTGTTATTCCTGCATATTATATTTGTAATGTATACATGTAAAGTCTGGGCTTTAAAGTCAAGTATGGGCTTTTTACACTCATCATTCAAAGATTTCATGATCAATAATAACCACAGAGAAAATTCTTCTCATTCTTATTGTCCAGAACCGGATCAGCTTAACAAGGTAAGACATCTATCAGCCGTAATAACAAGAATTCAAAATTTGTTTACAGAGTCATACAAGCACTTTCTTATACAGACTGCTTGCACCCATGTTTTGCTCTTGCTGTGACCTCCTCTCAAACAGTGTCACTTCTTATACAATACTTCCCACAATTATATTTAATTATACTGTACACTGAGACTTTTTTTTTCTGCAACAAAACGTGCAATTTTGCTACCTTCAAATATCAAGAAAATTACCTCTATCTTTGCAGTGACATTCAGCATGGCCAATTGTCAGATCAATAATTTCATAATGATGCCCTGTGAGGATTTTGATAGGAGGATTAGACTTTTGCAGACCTCTGCTTCAGCTCCATCTTACTGATTCAGAAGCCACAGAAAAAGACCACAGCCATAATCCAGATTCAGGTGCTGCAACATTACAGCTATTCCCACAGTTTTCTCAGATAAAATCTCAACCTATATACCTACTGCAACCCTCCTGTCATTTCCACCCAGTTACATCAGCAGCTCTATGTGTAAAACCTGAAAGAGATGCTCCTGCCATTTGGTCATTCAAAATTAATGAATGCAAACTTTTTTTAATGGATTGTGAGAGTTTGTTGCTGTGTGTGTTACTGTATGTAGGTCTGTATGTGTGTGTTTATACAGTCTATGCTGTGAGGGAGGATGTGGATTATAGCTCTGCTACTGCTGTCTAATGAGCAGAAACCTTAATCCACACCTACCAGCTACTAATTCCTAACCTGACTCACCTCACACTCACTCGCAAACTAGTACTGAGTATGAGTGTGTTGGTGGCAGCATGACACATGAAGGGTGCTATTGCCTTATAATGAGGTTGAACAGAAATTAAAATAAGTTTTTGCTAAGAAAAATGATAGCGATATCCAGAAGGCATGAAGTTGTGGTGCTGACTGACAGTGACTGTGGTAGTCATTTATTTGTGCCATAATTGTGTGGGCGGGCACTAAAAATGATACTGACAATAATAAACTGGCCTTTTTTTTTTTTACATTTTACACAACATGATAAATAATCTTGATTTGTTTGTTGGATTTTTTATTTTATTTTATTGTGACTAATACTAATACTAAGCGTGACATTTTACAGTTGAAAAATCATACGGCTAATGCTAGCTAGACCTCCCTCCTTTTTAAAAAGTGCAAGCATAGCAGTGTGTGTGCAGGAGCGGCCGATGACTCAGCGGGTGTCACAAACAAGAAGTAACATCTCGTGGTAATCAGCTTTGCTATGCTAGGCTAACTAGCTTCCATTTTCCAAATGGAGCTTTCTGCTGTGTCTTAATTCACGCCCTTCCATACTAACACTAATGCCTCATGCTGACTACACAACTTGCCGTCTTGTGACAGGAATCTTGAAATCATTGTGACGTTCACACTACGTGACTGATCGATGACAGGGGATCACACACTACGCGAGCTGACAGCGGCTGTGTCACCCGACGCTGGTCTTCAAACCACGTTTTTTAAGAAAACACATGAAATGTGAAACGGGAAATGACGCGAACCTACACAGGACACAGCTGTTGTTTGTTATTATAAAGATACCAATTAAAAAGACAAAAAATATGGGTGAAAGGATGAATTAGCACACGCAGGTAGCAGGGATTGTCTGAGCTACAGAGAGAGCTGGAGGTGAGTAAAAAGTGTTTTGCACTGAAAAAGTAGCTGCCTGCTCTGCCAGCTGCCTGCTGTCATTGGCTGGATGTGGATGTCGAGTCGGCCGACTCTTCCAGATTTTCGGCATGCTAGATATATGGCAGACGTTGGAGATGTGTCGGGGAACTGTTTTAAAGCGTCATTGTGTAGTTCACACATAACAAATGGCGACCACAGATCGACCGCTGATTTACCCTTAATCACAGGCTAACGGTCGCCGAGCTCGCGAGCGGCAAAACGGTCTAAAAATCGTGTAATGTGAACAAGGCATTAGGCTACTATTTTGAGTGCACAAGTGAGTACTCACTGAAAAGTACGGCAAAATGCAGTGCACTAGGAGTACCCGGATGGTGCACTCATAACGGCCACAAAGTTGAGTGTGGAACGCTGGACACTTCTCACCCTCAACGGCCGCCATTTTAGCTACGTTGGACCAACAATACAGGAGAAGCGGAAAGAGCAGAGCAGAGAGAGAGGCCAGCAATAGAAAGTCTTTTACAAGTTTCGTACACTATTTCATCACTAAATCCACTTCTGAGAAGTTTTGAGGCAAGAAATCAAATGTGTATATGTCGAATATTGGCAGTTTTTTGAAAATTGATGGCGAATCAAAAATATGCTCTAATGTTTTCAGAGTTGAGAAGCAAACGCAATGGCCGCAGAGGGAAGCTAATGAGCCAGCCTGCCAATCACGCTCACAGAGCCCTCTGGTCCTACGGTAACACAGACCAATGCCACCAACGCAGCAGCTGACTCCAGCAACAATGGCAGAGGAAACCACAGCTACAAGATACTTTTATTGTTCGTACCGCTGTTATTCATGTCATTACATTTTGAGTAATTTAAATAAAATCAAGAAACAGCTGGCTCGTGATGTACAGAACATTCTTGGCTTGTGAAATTTTGGGTGATAAAGCATGGCTGTTATTTTGGAGCAATCTTGCAATAGTCATTTCTGGTTAGTGCACAATGGCAGTGTTTGATTTGAGACAACACTACCCTGTCAAAATTAACACACTAAGCAAGTAAGTACATAGTGTACACAGTGTACTGCATGTTAGTATACTAAAGGAAGTACCCGAATTGAGACACAGCTTCATTTTTCAAAAGCTAGTTAGCTCAACTTACTAACTTCCACTTTGCAATAGGAATACAAACTAAACAGCACAATGGGTCCTCGCAAATGTTAAATGTTGCAAAGAGGCAGATGGATTAAATTACAATAACCAGAAAATGCTTTGTGGGTTTGTTCAAAAAAGGGGGAAAACATCTTGTATCAGCATCTTTAAGCTGTAGGTGTGGTGTACTCCAGTCAGTTAGTTCACAGAACTTGAAATCATCACCTACAATAGCACCTTCCACAGATGCTAAGATGCTGTTTCCATAAATATGTCCAAAAACAGTGTTATCGTCTTATGAAAACTGGAAAGATATACCCATTGGCGGCAGAATCATTATATTTCACAACCTATATTTTCAGAGATTTCTAATTCAGTTCAACTTTAAGGAGTAGCATAAATCACAAGCTCTTTATGCAGAGATCACACAAATACATCCCTGCACGCTACTAGAACCAACCAGCACACACAAACATAGGCCAGCATGCGCACACAGACATCACCACCCTTGCTAACAGACCTTACACACACTCTCACACACACACGCACACACACACACACGCACGCACACACACACGCACACACACACACACACACACACACACACAGTGGAGATACATGGCCCATGTGAAAACCCTATACAAGTTATATCGTTCAGCCAAAAGGACATCCTCTTTGAAATGCCCCGCTCACAGACACACAATTTTATTTTAATTTCGGCTTACCACAGCTGACAAGTGTGATGTCCTTTTATACACCGGCTGAGGGGGGAGAAAGTGCTGACATGGACACTTGTCCCATGAATTTTGTGCCAGCGGCGAGAATCTGCTGATGCCGCCAACTGTCTCAGGAAGAAATCTCAACAAAGAAGTGAAATTAAATGCCGACAACTTCTTCTGTGCTTCCTGCAGTTACGCCCCGGCTTTAATATTTCATACCTGCTTCCTTATCTTTTTATTGACAACTATGACCTTACTAGAACTGGTTTCAAGGAAAAAGACAACATAACAAGAAGTCCTTTCATGGACTGTGATTTAGCCACTGGTTACTCCTCATTTTAGTAGAGAGCCCTTTAATTATCCTGGTGTTACAGAGGGTAAATTGGTTTATTCAAATTTCCATTCAGGCTGTTAATTTTTGAGCTAAAAAGGAATTTGTCAAACATTCTGGATGCATCAATTAACGGCAGTTAATTGTTATACACTGCAATCGTTTACAAATTATATAGAATTTTCCAAAAATGCAATATCATCCCTTCTTTTGCCTGGCTAAAAAAATGATTTTGTCTTTCTAATATAGCATTAGAGATCAGGAAGAAAAGCATCCCAGAACAGGGTGAAGTGACACAACCAATTCATGTGAGGGAACTGGCCACACAAAGAAATATGGGTCACTACATTGCCTGGAGTCTTGGATTTGATTCATGAGATTTGACCTAAAGGGAAATAAATTGCCAAAATGAAATTCACAAATATTGGGGCTGTCATACTGAACACACATGAACATTTCCAAACACGATCGGCAGTTTAGAGTTGTCTTGCCTGAAATGAAAAACAATATGTAACAAAAAAATAATAAAAACATGTGATTTAAGAAACCCGATGGACAGGTTAGAAAACCTGATGGACAGGTTTACAAAATCCCCTTTGTGGAATTTCAGTAGACCACGGCCCAGTGTTTGTTGTGGTTTCGCCCCCCAGGATGCTGCATGCTTTTCATTTATTTCTCATGATTGCATGACTGCCTTGGTGGAGAGATGAGGCGTGACCTTGGAGAGACTGTGACACCTTGTAGTGGGTGCCTCAGAGCTATCCTCTTTATGTACTGCATCCCCTCATATGATTGTGCAATGTGACAAATTCATGATTTTAAAAAGAAATGTTAGTCCCTCAAAGCACGTTCCCTTGTGTTTACCAAGAACCTACAAGGCTGTAGTCAAATAGAATTGGAGGGAAGAACTCAGCTCAGATCCCACCAAGACAAAGCCCTGAGAGGATTGTCAAGACCCTGGTAAGGAAATTAAATCAGTCTGTCATCCTCATCAATATACTGAATATACTTCTGTAACTGGAGACATATAACAGTTTTGGACCCACTAACTCTTATGAGATGGCTGCTCATGCATAAATTTTGGCAACTGACTATATGTGTGGCCATTGCACAGTGAAATATTTGACATATTTGGCTTATCTCTGATGACTTTGGTGATCCCCTGAATTTTACTCTAGCGTCACCATGTCGTTTTGAGTGAAATATCTTGACAACTATTCAAGTGCCATCAGATCAAAATTTAAATTTGTCCAGTACTTTGCTTCATGACCAAATACCTGGAAGACTAACAACATTCCCATTAGTCTCAGCTGCACTTTGTTTATAGTGCTGATTAGTAAATGTTAGCGTGCTGACATGCAAAAACACACATTTTAGCATACTCACGGTGAGTATATTAGCAATTAACTCAAAGCACCACTGTGCCAAAGTGGAGCCTTACAGAGACGCTAGTGTGTCTGTCTTGCTGGAACACCGTTAGCTGTCTCATGTTGCTTAAACAACTCAGATATCATTGTGACAGATATCAAAAACACATCAATAGTGTCAAGTTAGACTCTTTTAAGGCTAACACAAATTTTTAATTCCATACATCACACATTACGTGCCCTTGTAGCTACATCTATAAAAGTGAGCTGAAATCCTGTCAAAGCCACACAAGAGAGACGCCACAAAGGTTTGAGAATAGCATAGTCCTGTGGGACTGCCAGATTCGGTAAGATGAATCAGTAGTGACCACACACCCAGTCAGTTTAGTAATGGACAAGGAAGAAAATAAAGAAGAGGAAATACATGTAGTGGTCCCAAGTGGCAGCAATGTCAAGAAGAAGTAATATGAGTATCTGAAGGAACAATAGGAGCTGAGACAGGTACTAGAGAGGATGTGGAAAAACCGAAGTGGTCCCATTGGTGATGGGACAGAACTCTAAAACTACTCAAAAACCCAGCTTTAGAAAGACATTTATATTTATAATCTACTATTTGTATGCAGAGGCAGTTGAGCTCTTCACTAGATGTTCATTAAGCGAACAGCAGGAGGCAGGACAACATTTGTAAATCAAAGTCAAGTACATCCATTAATAACCTGGGATTTGTAGTTGCCATAAGCATTTTAGTCAAAATCTTAGCTCTCTGCAGTTAGTCATTGGAGATGTCTATGCATAGATGCTTTTAGGAAAGTAATCCCTTTATGTACAAGCTTGAATCTCTAAAAGACAGAGATAGCAAGAGATAGCAGTGAAGGCAATTGGTCAGGAGAAGCAAAGAGAAAAGCCTAAAGAGGAAAATTTCAAATGGTTCTTAGTGATTCAGGTGTGATTGTTAGCCACTCATGTTGGTGTCTTGTTTGTCTCTCTCCTGTACTCTAAACTCTCCCTGTATTATTCGAGATGCTTTTAAGGGGGGCTGACAGCAAAATGGATTAAATGGGGTTTGCTGACGGAATACATATCAAATCTGCGGGCATGCAATTGTGGGCTGCGGCATTTGCAAGGCTTATGACTTCTGCTGAGGCTGTGGATACATCATACTTTGCCTGCTCTCCTCTTCTCCTTGCTATTCAGACGTGGAGGAAGAGAGAAGGAGAAAAGTGAGAGGGAAAGGGAAAGAGCTCTTGATCACCTGCTTTGTCTGAAGTGAGTCACCTTGCAAATATATGAATAGCAAATGCAGGAAAAGTAATCTGGTGGTGCACTGGTACATCCTCCCATTTGCATACCTGCCAGCCCCTGTAGTTAGCTCCTGCGTTTCAAGACTTGGCACCTCAAATACGCAAGGGTATGCATATATTTTCTTCCCTTTTATCTATAACTGTGTCTCTTTCTTCTTCTATCTTGCCTTCCTTTGTCTGCTTTTCAATCCTGTCCATCTTTTCCCCTCCTCTGTTTGCTTTTTGCCCCCCCTCCACCCTGCCACCTCACTCATCCTTTTTCCTCCGTCTCCCTAAGACATCAGGGTGTTTTCCCCCCCCGGCAGGATGCATGACTGGGGAGCAGGTGGAACGGGGAGCAAATGACAAATCTCTCTCTCCCTCTCTCTCCATCTCACCCACTGTCCTGCCAGAGGCCCTCCTCAGCCTTCCTTCCTCCCTCCTTCCGGCACCTTCCCATCCTATTTGACCATATTGATATTCAAATCTACCCAGGCTGTATTCTGCCTTCTCTCACCGTGAAGGTCTCGCCAAACCACCATGGGAGAATGAAGGTGGACTAATGTCCCCACCTTGATTCTTACTCCAGAGAAAGATGTACAAAAATGACATATGCTGTAGGTGCTCTGCGGCACTCATATCCAGCTCACTGGCCTAAGATCTGTGATGAAATAAGATAAAGGTAACCACCTTTATCTTATTTCATATCAGATTGTGAGACTGCTTATGTAAGAAAATGGTCGTCCCTGGGGGCAACTCATCTCACGCTTTCAGTCCCAAACTTGTGTGTACATTATGTATTCATGTGTCTGTCCACATGTAGCTGCTACTGCAAGACACAATCCCCAAAGAGAGATGGCAGAAGAAAGTGAGAAAAGACTGTTTGTCTGTCTGTTGCTGTTATTGACATGGTCCCACATGACATGCGAGTGGTGCCACCGTCTCACATCTGGCCATGAGCTATCATTATCTTTGCCTTCTTCTCTCTGATGAATCTGCCCCAGCTCCTTGCTGAGGAGCTGGGCTTTATTTAATGGGCTCTTTCAGCCGTGGTTTGCTAGGCGGAAGCCTCTTACAAACCCATTTAAAGAAGGGTCTATGGATTTCATGGCTCCCCGGGCGCTCTCTCTTTCTTTCAATAAGGTGAAGTCCAAGGCTTTATCCATCCGTCAATGGGCCAGGGGAACAGTGGAGGCAGCAGTTTTTAATCCCAGAGATGCCACTGTCCACTGTATGCTTGGCTGTTCCCTGATAGGAGGATCTCCTTGCACAGCTCACCTGGGGACTTTTTAGTTCCTGTGGCAGAGCAGATTTATTGTTACACAGATGGGGATAAAGACTGGGCACCTTCTCTACCGCCGGCAGACAGAAACGTAGGTAGACTGATGAAGGGAGAAACAAAGAGGATGCGAGCAGATTGTGATGGTTCTGAAGCTGAAAGTTTGAGATACAAATTCAAATAGATAGCCTTGACGTACTAGCACCTTTCATTCATAAAATGTAGCTCAAGGTGCTATACCTAAAACTGCACTTAACAAGATTCTTAAGTTTTGACCTGATGACGGTGCTAAATCAAAAGTGAGGAGATCACCAAAATTATTACAATTGATCCTGAGGGGAAGATGAATGTTTGTACCAAATTTCGTGGCAAGCCATCCAGTTTGCTGGACTCCAGGCTCTGTGAAGAGGGAGAGATGGCCAGGAAACAGCCAAAGAGGAAAAGGTCTGAAGAGTATAACCAGAGAAGAAAATTATATCACCAGGCAAGTGCAAAGGCCTTTTAATGCTGGAGAAACCTCCAAGATTTGAAATTTGGGGGTGGAGCTTCTGAGGGAGCACTGAAGGGAGGGGTGTATTTGTTTGGCTGTTGAGTTCTTTAACAGAAAAGAAATCATAATATCAAGTAATAAAATGAGAACATTTGTATCTCAGATCATTATTATGCCCTATTCTATTGCTCATAAACATAGAAAAGAAGGCTTAGAGTGCCATTTGTTACTGCCCATATATTTGATCATCTTTCTCCGCCTAAGCAGCTGGCATACAAATGAAAGGCTTAGTAGGTGAGGACCGATCGATGCATGATTCAGTTAGTTAGAAGCAAATAAAATGTGGTCAATTTTTGCCCTTTGATAAATCAGGAGCAAGAAACATCTACACCTCTCTCAGAAATAAAAGTATTTTCTATTCTCAGTCTCTTGACTGCACCCCAGAGAATTGCAGGGCAGTGGTTAATGGCATTATCAGAGGCAATCACTTCACTGAGGTCAGAGAATGAGGACTTGAAAGCAATAAAATTCCCCACAATGAGAAATTATCCACCAGCACACACACAGATACACACACATGCATGCACACAGTGGTATTTCTATTGTGCAAAAACATATGGCAAAGCACTTTACTGTGAATTTTTCTGCATAGAATAGTGTCTTTACATGTTGCATCACATGTATTTCCATCTGTAGAACTGTACTGAATACAGCAGATAAAAGACATAAACAAAAGACAAATAATTGCTACTGATTTCTAGCCATGCTGGCAGCATGATTTAATTGATGGCAATGTTAGTCACTCAGAAGTTCTGTCAGTCCACCACTTTGGTCCAGACTGAAATACTATACTGTACTACCATAGTAGTAAAAGTGTGTATACTAAGCCATAAAATTTCTTACAGAGAAATACTTGATTCCCGGACTTTTCCTCTTGCGCCACCATGAGGTTAACATTTTTGCTCTTTTTGATGAGGTGTCTCAAACATCACTGGATCCATTGCCATTCAGTTTTGTAATAGCATCCATGGAGCCCAGAGAATGTATTCAAATGAATGGTGATCCCCTGATGTTTTTAACTAGCTACACCAGGAGGTCAAAATTTTCACTTATCCAGGGAAATTTCTCAACATCTACAAGATACAGTATATTGGGGGTAACTATGGCATCGAGGTAGAGCGAGTAGCCCACTAATCGAAGATCCCCAGCTTCCCCAAGACCGCATGTTGAAGTGTATTAATTAATATAGAACGTCAAATTGCCATCAGTGTGAGAATGTGTGTTGATGGGGTGAATGTGACATGTGTTGTAAAAATTTACATTGGCAAACCATTTTGTGCTGATATTCATAGTTCCCACTAAGATGATGTATCCTAATGACATTTGTTGTTTTGAAATGTCTTTACAACTACTAGAAAGATTGCCATGAAAGTTGGTATAGACCCCAAGCAGTGCAAACATGGCTCCTATCCCTGCTCTCCTTCCTCTGAGCAATCACCACACCTGCTGTGGTGCCTGGTCCGGTTGATCGGGCCAGGTGGATCGTCTAAGGTACGCTTCTCTTTGTTTCAAAACCCTGTCTTCCTTTTCCAATGACTGTATTTCTGTCATAGGTAACACATGTTTCGGCAATAAATCCAGAAAAAAGGGTAGCAAAGTTTGATGGAACCATAGGTTGCTGCATCTACAAGCGCTGCTGGTTGCCATGACAAATAATAACATGCTAAACTAACACTGTGGACATGGTTAACATTATACCTGGCTAAGCATCAGCTTTACCATTGTCACTGTGGACATGATGGCATGCTGGTGTTAGCATTTAGCATGGTAGCTTAGTACAGCCTCACAGAGCCACTAGCTTGCCTGTAGACTCTAAGTCTTGTTAAATTAAATATTAGCGTATTCCAGCTTGATCTGGAAAAGTGTGCCCTTAAGTGATATAATTATAAAATTCAGAGCCAGTAATGAGATAGCGCTAACACAAGCTAATATTACTGTCTTTTATTTTATCCTAAATATATAATATCTGGAGATTAACAAAAGCATTGCATCCAGACATGCCCATTTGTCTGCATACTGTCCAAGTGTACAGATTGCTCCTACACACCATAGGTACCAGAGAAGCAGTCACAGCCAGTCAGCCCTGAGGGAGACGAGGGATAAACAGAGGTGGCAGAGCAGTTCCTCGGTTCTTTAGAAAGGTGATACATACAGCGACAACATCTACAGAAAGGAATTCATTGCCAAATGAGCTGTGGAAAGGTTATGCAAATCACTAGGCAGCAGTTTGCTGGCAGCCAAAAGCCATGCTGGTTCTGTCATGTTTGGGCCATTCCTTTGACATCAGTGAGTTTCTTACGAACTGTGTCTACAGGACTGTATCAGAGGTTCAAATGTAAAATTTTGTTTTATCTACCTTGATGTGTATGTGAATGAATGGCTTTACATTTGCTAGGTGTTGATTGAAGTAAGTGAAAATGCATATTTTGTCTAGTTCACTTTAACAGTTGATAGTTGCTGAAGGTCAGTGAAAAAGAATTGTAATGTCATAAATAATTGAATAATTTTAGTTGTCTTCTGATAAAACAATATATGTATTTCTTTCCAATTTTCTCTTAATAACTAAAGATGCTCTACAAAAATGGTGATTAGAAACATTTTGTGTTTTTAAGGGAAACAGCAGCGTTTTTTTTAATCTTGAAGGGGAAAACTTAATGCTGGCTCCTTGCTTTGTCTGCCATCAGAAATTGTTGTGTTCCACAAAATATATAAAGTGCTCTCATTCAAAAGAGCATTTTAAATTTAGACTGCTGAAAATTGCATTCACATTACACAGCAGGTATATGTATTGTTCATTGTGCTATTTTGATATGTACTGTAAGTGCAGCATAATGATTGTACTGCCTGTTCTCTTTTGATTTGGAGGAAATCTTGACTTGAAATTACATGAGGTAAAAAAAAGAAATCCAACTAAATAAACGCTCAGAGATGAATGACTGAAAGGTTTTTTTTCTAGATACTCAGATGCTCAGATACTGCTCAAAAGTCTTGTTATTACTTTTTGTAGAACATCTTTGCAGATTCTTTTCATTTTCTGCATTTGTATATTCCTATTCCTGAGTCGTGGGGAGCTGTAACCACCATGCACTGAGAAGATGGCAGGGAAACACGCCACACAGGTCACCAGTCTGCAGGGTGAACACAGACAAACACATACACACCATTGGGGAAGTTAGGGCCTCACATTCACCTGCTTTGCATCTTTGGACTGTTGGAAGACAGATGAACAAACAGAGGAAAGCCAAGTGAACATAAGAAGAACAAGCATACATGCAAATTTCCCACACAAAAGGCCAGAGTCTGTTTGGAAGTGGAGACGCCTGAGCAACCATTTCTGGTAATCCTAAAAAACATGAAGACGTTTATGAAACATTTCTGACGAGTTAAAGGGCTTATCTAAATTAAAAAAGTAATTGAAGCATTAATAATTCATGATCATTTCTCCATTTAGTCACATGCCATGACAATTTGCTGGATGTAACATCTCTGTCTAAAGGTCCTCGCAGGCAGCAGCCACTGGTTTTATTTCCATTTTATGCATATTGTTGTACTTGTGTTTTGTAATTCAAGTGATTCCTCATCGTAGCTACAGTGTAATTTTTTAAGAAAAAGCTATTGCGTGGGGAGATGGTGTAGATACTGATGAAAGAAACAATCATATGTATTGCCATTTCTTACATCATAATCTCATAGAGAAATCCATTTCAATTAAGAAGACATGTCAAAATCCCTTCATTCTACTGTCTGTCTCACTTGAGGATATGAAAACCACATCAGAACTGAACTTGCACATACAGATCATATGTATATTTATGTGTTCATAGTGTATGCGTGGGGTTGTCTGTATTTTATGAGGAAGAGAAGTCAAAGACAACCTGCAGTGCAGTGAGACTTGAAGATAGTCCATGAAAACTCACACTATCAGGGCGGCAATCATTTTATCTCCTCATATCTCCTCTGTGCCCTCTCCATTGGCAAACAGTAGACCTCTTGTAATGTTTGCTGACCCATACAGGACTCCCCTGTGACTCTATTCCCCATCTTGGGAACTTTGCAAGAGTGTATTTGAGTGCATGCAGTACAGAAGATCAAATTTGTTCTCATTTGATCATTTATATTTGCAAAACCCTAAAGAAATAACTGAAGATGTTTAAAAAATATATATACAAGATGTTCCCAGTGAAATGGTGATACATGAATATTAATGTATCCATAAAATCATTGGCCACCTTCTAAATCTGTACAGCCCCCCCACTCCTCCTGCTCTCCCACCGTGTAGGCCATCTGAATCCCTGACGACTGGTCTGTTTTTAGCCGTGCTGGATGGAAGCCTGGCTCGGTGTGCGGGGGAGGCCGGACCAGTGGGGATGTCCTGGTGCAGTCTGTCCTCTGCCTGTACGCTGGACTCCTGGCCATCCCATATTAATCAGATTTGCCGCAGCAGCCATATGTCCAAGCAGCATGATAAACCCCGGCTGCTACCTGGCACCCTCAGGACGCACTGTCAACACGGTGTCTGCATGGGTGTGCGTGTATTTCACACGTTGTTACTCCAGAGACAGTGCTTCAAAGATCTGTTGAGACATCAAAAATGTTATTGGTGTAAATATTACAGATATTTTTTGTGTGTTCTTTAATTTTCTTGCACATGCTCTGAGTAAAAAAAACATGAATGAACAAATGGCATCAGAGGTAACCCTGAAGTAGGAGGAAGTCATTTTTGGGCCAAGTGATCACTTGCCACAGTGTTTGGAGAAAACATGGGGCTATGTACGTCACTGAAACAGGAGAACTGGCACTATGGACCTGCATTTAAAAAAAGGCTCATTCCTGTTTCCATCTGTCACCTTATGCTTAACAACGCATAATATATTTCATATTCTCACATGATTCAGATCCCAAGGTGTCACGCATTTTAGACACTGTTTGTATCACACTGTTTAACAGCATTGTGGAGAACCTAGCCCTGTTTTAGCACTGGTGACACGTATAGCAGGTTGGTGATACTAAGACTGACTGAATGTAATTTCTCATCTGAAGCTTTCTATTAAATTCCACCAAAAAAGATGTATTCCACAATCCATAATTCATAACCGAACATCGCAAGAGGCAACACCAACACTTGTCAAACATGATTAACTACGTCTGTATCTTACACAAATTTAATTCCTCTCTGTGTCTCTGCCTGTAAATCAGCAAACAATCACTAGCGAACCCGCTCACAAGATTTGTGGCCGAGGTGTTTCAGGTGTTTGAATGTCACAGACAGTATTATTGGGTAAAAAAAAAAAGACATTTCTGGGATTCAAACAATTTTGTTGTTGAGTATAAATAAAAACTTGCTGTTTAATTGTAAAAAAAAAAAAAAACCTGTGTAGTACAGTTAACATGCTTTTCTTGTAGTCAGAGAAGATGTTGTTGCCATCTACCGTCTACAAAAGAAAAAAAGTAAAAATAAAACACAATGCATCTAGACACTGTGTAATTACAGTAATTACTATGAACAGGTATTAAAAATTAATATAGTGGCATTTAGATTAACATAATGACATGTATTAGTATGTGTTTTATTGTATTTTCCCATAATTCTGCAAAACAAAACATTTGTTCTTGACTCAAGGATAGATAACTTTCAGTGTCTTACTTTATCATCCATCCATCCATCCATTGTCAACCGCTTATCCTGCGTACAGGGTTGCGGGGCTTACTTTATCAGTTATAGAAAAAAGTTACATCATGTAATGCATTAAAAGTGTTAACTTAGAGTCTGAGTGTATGAAGATAAGTGCTCATGACATAAGAACTCTGAAGTCTACGTTTTTCATGAAATTTTCATTGTAAAATTCTCACAGTGCAGTAATATGTCAAGAACACTTAGTGCGTCAATTTTCCAAATATATTTAAGTGCAACATTCATAGTAATAAGGGTTGGTTAACACATTTTTATTATTTTCAGCAGAAGCCATCGAGGCAGATAAATGTTCTCAGATGACATTATAGTCGCTCGATCATGCAAGGTAGACCCTTCTCCTCACTATCCACCCTCTCATGCATGCCCCTTCTTGGCGCTCAACCCCCACACCCACCCCATCCTTACACTGACATACATCTGAGCAGGGCCCTGCACCTTTTGTCTTCGGCTCCCTCTTTGTTAGCAGCTGGTGGACAGCAGCATGCAGCAGCAGCAGCAGCATGTCTACTTTACAGTAACAGTGTAATGACAGCATACTGCAACACATAAATAAGCCTTTTTTTTCTTAATGAAGGACAGGATGAATTAACACTCTTATGTAAAATGTTTATTGTTTTGGTTTTATTTGAATTAAAATGATAAATCTCCTTTTTTGGGGGGGTGGGGCTGATCAATGGATGGAGGCAGTGTTGAATGTGAGTGGTGTTTTTTTTTATGTATTTAAATATTTTATAATTAATATATTTTGATATATTTATTATATACATTTGGGATGTGTGTCAACTTTGAATTTATATATCTATCTATATCTATCTATATATATATATATATATATATAGATAGATATAGATATATATATATATGTGTCTATCTGTTTGTCTATCTTGTTCAAGTGTGAAGCAGCATCATCGCCGCCAAAGTGAACTGCAGATAACCCCATGACGTGGCAGACACGGTATGGAAAGCCTATATAAAATTCACACTGCCCGCATGTTGGTGGTCTGAGCCGCTGATAAGGCTTTGCAGGCTATCTGACTTCAGTCTAGATGAAGGATGAGCTTCTCAGACATAGACGTTGTCCATCCTGCTGATGCTCCCTCGTCTCATCGTAAACTCTTGTGCACCCTCTGGTGCTTGCTAGTCTCCCAAACTTCTTTGTGTAGCCTGCTTTGCAGATTGTCTTCCTTGTCTGTGTGGTTGCTCATTATTCAGAGACAGACGGATCTCAGGTCATCTGCAGCTGCAGCAAAGGAGAAGCAGGAAAGATGGCGATCATCCATTAGACCGACCGGGCGCACGCATGAAATACGAGGACAACTTTTGGGAGGATCGCTTGAGGAGAAGATTGTACCAGTGAGTTTTTCCATCTTGCACTATATTTCCAGTTTCGCCAAGATTTCGGCTGGGCTTTCAAGGTCTGCGAGAACGTCGGTATGGTAGATCATGGGATATAATTTGGAGAGCGCCTCGTGAATGACCTGGAAAGAGCTGACCCCCTCCCTCTTTCCTCATTTTAGTCCAGGTCCAGCAGACTTGTGAGAGGAAGACGGGGCGAGATTTTAGTCGGGTGGGCGCTCCGGCTGGCACCCATGCAGCCAAAGTCAAGTGGGTCTTCTCGCTTCCCAGTTAATATCCTTACCAACCTACCGCTTCCTCGCTATGTCGCCTGTCGGCTTGTTGTCAAAGTGACACAAGGAAATGGACGCGGCGGTGTAAAGAGGGGTCGCCTGCGTGTTTCGGCAGCACCGGAGCGGAGTGTTTTGTTATTCTGACATGTCTGGCCAGGGGAATTACTGGCCCCGGCTGTGCGTCCCCTCTCCGGCCGTGCGTGTTGTTGCGTGTTAGCTTCATGGAGAAGCCATTGCACGGATTGCTCTCCTCTCCCAACCAGCCTCCATTAGCGACACAGAGGAGCTGGCATAGCCGCTGGTCCAGTCACACACACACACACACACACACACACACTCACTATGAAAGCCATGTCCAGTGTGAGGAGGCTTTATGTGTTCCCCCCTCCTCCCCTGCTCTTCTCAATTTTAAAAAAGAAACCATATCTGGTGGCGATTTTGAGTCGGTTCTCCACAGGGTTGGAGCGAGATATCTCTTGATGGTGGTGATATATGAATGTAAGCGCAGCGTGGCTTTGACATATTTTTATTCTAATGTTTTTGTTTTTGTTCCTGGTGCTTAATGCTACATTGTTACCCGCTTGTCCCCTGCACTGTTTTGGATGCCTGTTTGCTGTCACTGGTCTCAAGTCAGGTATGTCATACTAGGGCTTCACCATAAAATGGAGGAAAGCAGATGAGTCTCCAAGGAGAGCCCTGGAGTCAGACAGGCAGGATCCCTCACGCCAGAACAAAGGTTGTGTTCAAAAAATAATCGGCCACAACCTTCTTGTTCTTCTTCTGCTGCTGCTGCTGCTTCTGCTTCCTCTTCTTTTGCTGCTTTTTTTCTGCGTTTTCAGCTCGGAAGTTTAGAGGAAGCAGAAGAACTCTGAAAAGTGAGGTTAGATCCTGTCGTGGGGGCTTTCAAGGTTAACTTCAGTGTTTTAACTCCATGAACTTGCTGCTTTCATTTACACGATTAAACACAATTTGGACTTGTAAATACGTGGGATTTAATTAATTTTATTTTTGAAAGATTTGCAGGTGGCACTTTAGGACAGCTAGGCCTACAGTTTTTGAGACTGTGATTGGCTGAGGGACACATGAATGAGATAGGAATTTTAATGCTGAATAATGCAGCGTTTTGGCCATGCAGGTAGTTAATGTTCAACAAAGTGGTGTCTCTCTCTCTCTCTCTCTCTCTCTCTCTCTCTCTCTCTCTCTCTCTCCCCTCTGTGTGTGGGAGTGAAGTAATGGCTTTTGCAGATAGTTTCTTTAAGGAAGTTCTCAAGATGATTCTCTGCTTTTGTTTTGAATTAATTTTTGGACATATTTTACCTCTATCTGTTATCTACATGCTCTGTGATGGCTCTAAATTTAAAAGTAAAGTCTTCTGGTTTATTGTCTTACTCCTAAGTTATAGACTAATTATTTACAAAGGGACTGGTGGACCCCCTTCTGTTTATTTGGCGACACATGTGCCTGTTATTGAAAGATTGTACTTATTTATTTTCAGGCATTAAATAATGACTTTAAAAGTTATTTGGGCTAAAGGATGAGGTTGTTGGTCATCTGATAACATGCTGTATGTTGTAACACACTCTGTGTCCACAGTATATCCCTTGTTGACTTTTCACACATTATATCCTAAATGTGTCTGTTGACTAGTCTGTCAGGAGAGTGAAGGAGGTGTGTTTGCCAGCTGTAGTGTGTGTGTGTGTGTGTGTGTGTGTGTGTGTGTGGCTGTGCTCTGCAGTTCCCCTGGCCACTGTGTGAAATCTTGCTGACAAGGAGACTGTGAGCTTGACACACTGTGCTGCGACAATGCTGGGGCTGAGAAGAGCAATCAAAATGGTGGCGATGCTCCTTCTCCCTGGCGTGGCAGGGCAAACAGGTTCTCAAGGAGGACGGCCGGGCAGGAATCTGCTGCGGTCGACACATTTGTCTCGCAGATGGGTGTAGGCTGTAGTCTGGTGGATGGTGGATGTTCTGCAAATGAGCCCAGTGATTTAACTGTCGATGTAACTGGGGTGTTTCTTTCTTTCTTAAACATGTTTTTGAGGAATCTACACAGATTGTCTTGGGGATACTGACACTGTGTGTGCTGTCTCTTTGCACTTAGAGCTCCTGTAGTAACTTTCGCAAGTCTTCAACACATTCTTGACTCCTTCCCAGTTGTAAAGCTTATTTATGCTACACCAGCAGCTAATCTGTGTGCTCAGGTTTTCAGTTCACCTCACCAGCTAAGGTCGTGTGGGTCAGGACTGTATAGCATTTCCACTAGTTTGTGTTATAGTGAAGCAGTTTCCTCAATGTGAGGATTTGCTACTTTTCTCATATTGTATGTAGGTAAATTGAATATCTTTTGGATTTTAAACTGTTAATCAGACAAAACAAGACATATGAATATGCTGACATGGACTTTCTACTTTTTTTAAAAACATTTTTAAAACAAAAAGATTAATCAATACTGAAAATGATAATTATTTGCAAGTCTACTAACATGAATTTTTTAAATAACTTTAAGTATTTTGGTTAATAACCTGCTTACATGGTACATATCTTGAAACAAATGTGTGTTTTATTAATTTATCACAGATTACCTGACATACAGAAAACCTGGTTCTGCGTTGTATTCCAGCGTAGAGACTGGTTGGCTTCCAGGACTTTAGGCAAAACACACTGGGGCAATATGTGTGTGGGGGGCTCAGCAGGGACCCACTGCTCATTTTTGCTCCGGGGCCCCTTTGTGCGTTTATCCGGCCCTTCCTCTAACAGCTTCATATTTCTGAAGTTGTTGTAATTTGTTGAATATATTCAATTGATAATATTCGCACAGCATTCACACAGTGCTAAGATGCTGTCAGAACATCTAAACTTCATATTTATTTTTACCCTTGTAGCTTCATGGTCCAAATATGTGCCTGACTTAAGATTTGTATCATGTTTGGAGTGCTACAAAGGCTATCCATATTAAACTGGTTGACTTTTTACCTCCACGTAAAATATTTAGCACACATTGTTGCTGTGCTTCAGCTTTAAGGTGACGGGCCAGGACTGAACTATGGTAGATACTTTCAGAAAAAAAATTACATAACTGGATTTTTGCAAGGTATTTCAGGATTATGCTTAAAAAAGCTCGACAGAGAGGACAGAGGATTAAACAAGAGAGACTTGTGTGATGGTTTGAATGCTGGAAGGAAGTGGTTGTGAAGCTCATCACTCACTCTGATACTCTTTCTGTGTCTCTTGCACACATGCACACGCAAACAAACACGCACACACACACACACACACAGCTGCTCTCCCTCCCTCTCTCTCATTCACTCACTCACATTGGGTGATGCACTCCTCCATTCTTCTCTACCTGGGGCAGTGAAGAAGGCCAGGGAGACGCACAAAAGCAAATTGAAATGCTCCAGTGAGTGCTTTCTTGACATGATGCATGGCTCATGAGATGCAGCCTGGCCCTGCTGCTACACTTGTAAGTGTGCTGAAACACACAGGCCCCAGATCCAAAACACAGTAGTCATTACAGCAAAGCAAAAACCTCACTACTTTCTCTTGCGTTTTGCTGACCTTCCTCACACCATAAACATGTTTCTTTCTTGATTTAGATGTTTGATTTAGATGTAAAAGCGTGGCATTGTTACAGTAAAAATCTGCCAGGATCCTATGAATAATTGAATGCTGTGTAACTAGGTATAGGCCCAGTTGGAAAACCAAAAAGCAACATCATGTTAGGGTTTAAATGGAACAAGGAAGTGGCTTGCTAGAGGTGTCATTCCAGTTTCTGTTGTCAGTTGCCACGTTGCGCCACTGCAGAACTGGTTTCTCCTCTCTGCTTTCCTTCAGAACATCAACAGTTCAGTTGTCACCATTCCCCTCCTTGTAGGTCAGTATAGCTCACAGTTATGCCTGTCTTTGCTAGCCTTTTCAGCAAATGTATGTGAAGCACACAGGGGTAAGATTTATAGAAAGTGAAGACTTTTGGTGTAAAGTGGCCGATGTGACAGTTTGTCCAGCGAGACAAATTAAGCCATCACGGCATACTCGGGTTTCCAGTCTGAATTCAGGATTTATGCCCTTCTCTAATAAGACACAGTGAACCAACTCTGTCAGCCTCGAACTGCCTGTGGTGGAAAAAATCCTGAATTCTTTGGAGACGCCCGTTCCTTGGGCAGTGTGGTGCCACCAGACAAGGCCTTCATTGAGCAGGAACAGGAGTGGTCTTGTAGAAGGGATCCACACTGGCTCGGCCTACGAAGCAACGGAGCTGTCCAAGGACGATTAAATATTTAAGAGCTTGGAAAGGAGGTTTGGTAAGTTAATATTGATGGGTCTCTCATCTTTCCCTTCTCAAACTTGTTGCCTCAAGAGGTCGGTTTGGTGAACCTGGAGAGGAACCTCACCTCTTCTCTTCTTAGATAAACTTCAAAAAAGCTATCCAGAGAAATTGTCTATCCTTCAACTTTTCTGCAAGTAAACCAGACTGAGTTTGACTTTTCAGCCCCCCCCCCCCCCCCCCCC
>NC_060162.1:11561846-11694846 GCF_021292245.1 Micropterus dolomieu | reverse complement strand
TTTTCCCCCCCCCCCCCCCCCCTCTTTTTTTTTTTTTTTTTTTTTACTGCTTCCCGTGTCCTCTTTTGGTCACTCTGAAATATTCCATCCTGACTAGCTTGTAACCTCACCCACTCCCTGTAACTGTAGTAACTGCCATGTCAGGCTTACAAGGAAGTCAGCATTGCAGTGTTTTCTGGCAGTTGTCCACTGAGCACCACTCACAAGAAACCTTTCAGTGCATCTCACAGCCTTTTCTTGTAATCTTTTTTGTTCTTTTTTGGTGAATTGGTAGAATTAGATACCGCTGAAGACATTTTAATAGACAGAGGGAAAACAGGAATCAAATCCAGGTTTTGGACTTTTGATTGAGACGCGATGAGAGCCTTTCCTTTTGATCATAGTAAGAAGGGAGTCACATCACAGTAACATCATACAAATCGCATACTTTACTGACCTTAGTCTGCGTTTGTTCCCAGCTATCCATATATGTTGTCTGAGATATTTTTTTGAGACAGCAGCAGATTGATTTATGTCAGGAAATAGTTTCCTAGGAGAGATGGACTACAAGGCTGCGTGGAATGTAAGGTTTCCTGGAGTAATTGTCTTGGTGGAAAAACACTTCCTGGTTTCTCTCCAAAATCTGTCCTTGGACATCCTTCACTTTCCTGACTCTTTAGTGGTGTTTGTTTAACCCATGAACCCGTGTCTTTCAGGACATCTGAATGAAGCAGCCTCAAATGCCTGACTGTGATCACAAATGGTTTAGACTTTAGTTTTGTGGGTGAAGCTGCAAACAAATTCATGTTGTTTCTTGCTGTAGCCTACTTGTGTACTGTACTTGATGGAATTCTTTTTCTGAGAATTTCTCTCTTCAAGCTCGGGGGAAGAAACCTCTTGAGAAAACCAAATATATCTACCTATTCCTTCCCATATAAAATTGCAAAAATAATCACGCCCAAGGCAATTAATTAAATTGTGCACTTAATCATTTTGGATGGAATATTTAATCATGTTGCTGAGGGTTGCCCCGAGTTTTATCTTTTATGCTTTTCAGTCTGCAGAAATTTTTTTTTTACCTCTCTCATGGAAGCACTAAAACATGTTTTTGGGTCACCTGTATTTGATAATGTTATCTACAGAAGCTTACACATATCTTCTTAAAGGTTTGTGTGACAGGGTGATCGAAAGCTCCATATTTAGACGTGCACTCCTCAGATCTCTTTAGGACGTTGCCTTCAGCTTGTGAAGAACAGCAGAGCCGCCCATGAGGTGGCCATCTTCGCAGGGAACAAAACCACACATCTCACTTCTGCTTTTGCTGACTGCCATGACAGTCTGCAGAGGAACAGACAGGAGGGGAAGCTGCTCGCTCAGGTCGGTGCTCTTAAAGTTAAACACTTCCATCTGTGTAACAAGATAGCAGAGCGCAAGCAGAGGCAGCTCCACTCAGCTGAGCAGGACAGTCAAAGACCTTGAGGAGCACAAAATGGTGGATGGCCGTGCCACTGACACTCCAGCATGATTGGCTGTGTCTCCTTGGCCACAGTGGGGCTGGCTGTGTGAAATGGAGTCCTCTGTGTGGAGCGTTGGCCCAGCCTCAGCTCTGATCCAGAAGATAATTCTGTCAGCCCCGAGAGAGAGAGAGAGAGAGAGAGAGAGAGAGAGAGAGCGGCCAAGTGAGATGGCTATACTAAGGGAGGTTGAGCAGTAGGTTTCCAGAGAACTAAAACTCATGCATGTCTGCTTGCTTGCACCTCTTATCTTCCCTCAAAAACTTGATTACCTGTTTTTTGACTTGTGTTATTACCGGCATTTTCTATGTGATGTTTTTTTTTTGTTGCATTGAACAGGCACGCGGCGGCTAGAAAAAACGATCGGCTTAGATGAAAAGATTCATTTTTGGTTTGGTTAACAGCAATGAAGAGGGCGACTATGTAAGGGTATTCATTATCTAACCTTCACACCCAGCAGGCTTTAGCTGAGGGATTTACCAGCCCCTTGTTTTGCTGCTTTGTGAAAATTTCAAGCTTGAAGGTCACATAAATATCTCTGAAGGCTCGTGATTAAAACGTAAATGCAGGAGATGTGAAAGACTGTAAAAGCTACATTTTGAATGGAGTTGGATTTTTATTTATTTATCTTTTTATGGTGAGTTTTCACCATGACAACCTGAAGACAGTGGCCACATGGAAGATGTCCATTAATTCTTGTCTCCTCCTAGTCTTCTTGGTCATTATCTTCTGTGCAAAAGAGGTCAAATGTTGCTACTGAATGCGCTGTGTTGCAGCCGTCCTCCTTTTCAGAAGGAACAAACCAAACCCTTTGCTAAACACAAAGGCTCCCCTTGGAGCCATGTTACGTGTACCATGATGGCCAGCTTCTTTCTTTTTTTTGTTGTGGTGCAACTTTAGAGAGAAACATATAATTAGGAAGTTGGATGTTGTTTGATTGACAAAGTAACGTCTTGGTTTGCAAAAGAAATAAAATAAAGAGGAGAGTGAGCGTAGTGATATTAAGTATTAAAGGCCGCCTGACTGGGTGGGTGATGTCAGGTAACCATCTGTCAGAGAGAGACAGACCTTGCAGTATGGATGACCCACAAATAAAATAGAAAATTATGATCTCTTCCTGGGATTAGCATAGTATTGCAACTGGAAGCCATTCTAATGGAATTCCTCCCTCTCTCTTTCAGCTTCTCTGTTTGATGTGGGGACTTGCTTGAAGGCCTCAGTCAGCAGAATACTTCCAAAGTATATAATAAGTCCAAAGATCAAAATCCTTCAATCCTCTAGACTCTGCTTATGGTTCTTTCTTACCAAGGTGGCACGTGCTCATATCATGTAAAGCATTAATTCTGATGTCCAATCAGGTGACATCCCGAGCATGAATTTTACCAGTTTTAAGGGTAGAAATATTATGTAAACACCCATTGCATTTAACTTATTAGAATGGTGGTAAGCTCTTCTCCAGGCATCTTTAAGGGTCGCCCGGACCTGCAGCAGTGAAGTGTTTCTTTTTAACGCCCTCTGAATGTGACACCAGTGAAGGTCAGGCTGCAGACAGATCAGCAAAGCTCGTTCGATTGCAGCGTCTGAAAGGCTCTGCACCTGTATTTACCAGTCCTCTGAGACAATCTGGAATTACTGAGCTGGTTTCCTGAATAGTCACCAAACCTCCAGACACAGTTCAGTCCGTTAAAGTAACCAGTAAAAGAAAGTTGAGCATAAAAGGCTGGACACATTTTTGGTTTGCTTAAGTATACGCATACATCATTAATAAAAGGCTGTTGTGTTAAGATTCAGTTATTTGCATTTGAAATCAAGAAGTAAGCCAATTTTACTTAAATTAAGTGAAATGATTCTAATTAAATTGTATGAAACTAGAGTTTCAGTGAATGTCAAAGTGTCAACACAATGTTTTTAAAATGTTACTACAAGAGAATAAAAAGTTCACCCGGTATCAGACTTAGCTGAAGTGCTGGAGCTATAAAACTTAATGAAAAAAGAATAAAGATGTTACTACTGAAAGATTCCAATTAGGAAACTGATTTAAAATTAGATTTACTGTGTTTTTCTTGAACATAGTGAAGACAAACTTGAAGACTTTGAGGAATAATGGCACCATCAGGATCGTATCTAGATCAGGTCATCTTTCTATGATGGATGGTCATGTAAAGAGGAAGCTCTAAAGGAAAAACTACCAAGAGGCCAACAGCAGGCTAAAAATAACTGTATTGCAGAGTCTATCCACAACATGCGCTTAGCAAGAGTTTTATGTGTTCTGAACACTTCTACGCTGAGGGGCAACACGATGAAGAATACTTATCACCAAAAAGCACGTTAACTTTGCAAGCATGTGGTTCTTTCTCATGACAGGAAGCGGAACTTGTGATCCGATGAAACCAAGGTAGAAGGTTTTGATCTTAATTCCTAAATATAGAGCAATGGCACATCGAGTACAGTTCATTACCTTAAGGACAATACTCATAATACTACACAGCTGCTGTGCTAGCTAGAAGGGGAAGAGAATAGTATAAGAGACTAAGACATTTTTTGGGAAAATCAGAAATGAGTTTCATATTTTATTATGGCTGAAAAGAAATATCCCAGATCCACATATGCAGAAAAGCAAAAGGTATTTTTTTCTGTGTAATGTCTGAAAACACCAACTCTGAAAAGGAAGCTGCATTTGAAGTCACTTTCTTAATGTAGAAAATAAGCAAGTAAAAACAAAATATGAAATCGAAATTTAATGAAAAAATTTTTTTACGCAAATTAATACCTGCAGAGAAAAAACACTTCTTGTCACCAAAATTGAACCTGTGTAGTCAAACAGGGCAGTCCAATATAATGGGCAGACCTTTTTTATCTCCATTTACAGTGATTCTATGTAACTTTGCCTCAACAGCAACAATTACTGGATGATGGTAAAAGCCAAAATGTAGTTTAACGGTAGTACAAGCAGAAAAGAGCCATAAGGTCAAAGAACTGACTCAGTGAAGTCAGTTATAGAGTAATATATATCTAAAGTTTGCTAACATGAATCACCATTTAGGTTACTGGTGATCTGCTACTACAGACCAAGTAAGGCTGTAGTTGCAAAGCCCTTGAGTGTATTGAACTGAGCAAGGGTGCGTTTAATTGTCTTATGAATTCTCCTTCTAATTTGTAGAATGTGTTTTTCTCATTTCAAAAATGACATAATCTTGCTTTAATGCAGAGTATTTTTGCTTTACATCAGATTTATTTCAGATGGACATGTGGCTTGAGATAGTGTGTTAGAGCAATGTTTCTGGTCAAGGCCGTGTTAGCTTGGTTACTGGTTGACCTACTTTTTTGAATGCCATATGCTTCCTGAAACAGATTTGTTGCCAGATTAACGCCAGCGTTTTTAGTCAGGTGGCTGATAATATCTTATGACAATGTTGATGTTTTTGGCCACTCTCAGAGACACTTTGGACTTTTGGCCACGTTTGTAGTTGTTTTTTTCATTATTAACATGATATGGTCTCAGCATTAGGATCCAGATGTGTAGCTGCATAGCTGTTGATTTATTTTAGGATTAATATTGCATATTTATTAGCATATTGATGTAAAAATAAATAAACAGAATCTAAAAAAAATGCATAGTCAGAGATTTCCCTAAAGTCTGGATGTAATTTTACCTTAACATAATGAAATCTAAATATTGTAAGCTAATATGTATGCCAACAGTTTACAGGGAGGTGTGTGATGGTATAACTGTTGTATTCCCAGCTCTATTCTGCTTTTCCCCCCTGCTGTATTTCATGCCATACGCATCCCTTTCATTCCATTCCAGCAGATGTCTGATGAATGTTATGACAAAACGTTCATACCGAACATTATTGATTCCTCGCATCTGCTCTGAAAAAGGCCTGGTACATTGATCGGCCAGGTGGGATCGATGTCTCATCTCTGTGTATTCAGACATCCTCAAATGAGCAGCACCATGTGATCACATCATTTAAGAAAGCTCTATGCTCTGATCACAGGAGTGAGGTCACTTGTCCAGCTCACTGCTGTTCTTATCACCCGAGAACTGTTGTAATGAAACAGATATGCTCATCAGGACTAAAGTAACAAGATATCTATCTGTCAAATTCAGGTGGATTGTGGTATTATAAATTAATTCCAATGTCAAAGTCTGTTAGATTACCCATTGAAGTTTATTATTATTACATGTTTATATACATCTGCAATAGAAAAGGTATATTAGAGGCAAAAGTGACAGCTAACACTACCAGCTAAAGTCATTTGTGGTTCCAGTCATATTTACCATGTTGTCCTTCTTAGTTTATATATATATATATATATATATATATATATATATAATATACATATTAGCATGCTGACATTTGATTAGCATTACGTTTTAAGTACACCTGACACTAAGTTTTGCAGGTATATGGTCACAAACCAAAGTAAATTATTGGTTGGTCAAGACATCACATTGGGTTCTTGGAAACTGAGATTTGCATTTGTCACTTATTTGTGGACATTTTATAGAAATAGTAAACGGACTAATAATTAAGCTCTTTATTGAAGCCCTTCTCTTGTGTCTATTCACTTGTTCACTTTTCTGCCAACTCTTTATTGTCTGAGCTCTCCTTTATGCATGAGGACTTTGTTTACTGTAAACCTTGGCGTCTTCTTATTGCAGGACACCCAACACTTTTGGGTGAAAGGGGACATAGCAATAGCGTGAAAGCAAGTTTAAATCAATTGCTTTTCATGAAAATCTGAAAAACCACAAAATGATGAGCATCAGTGATACACACATAGAGTATCTCCACTTTACATCCTTACTAATACAATGTTATTCTCCCATTCTGTGTTGTGGTTGTATCTGTCAATATGTTATTCTTCTGTGAACGGATTAGGCAGCAGTACACTATTGGAATATGAAGGTCATTCAGGTCAGAGCAGCTTTCCTCTTTTGAACTAGTGTTGTTATCTGCTACAGTGTCGACAGATAAAAGCCAAACTGTGAGCCAACAAGGGTGTAAGCTGCATGCGGGCCAAAGAATCACCCCAAACCAGACGCTGTAATTCTGGCTGGCTTGTGTTTGAGGGCATCTGAACCTGAATAACCTTAAAGTGTGTAATGAGAAATTCTTGGGTGATCCTCCACATTCAGAACTCATTCCTTTAATGTGTGTGTTTTGAAACCTTCAGATGAGGCAAAGCCATGAGAAATTGACGCTGGAATTCAGACCTTTGTGTGTGTTTGTGGTGGTGACGGGGCTGGGTGACCATGTGCATGAGTGTGTATTTGTGTTCTTTCTCTTATGAATGTGGTGCATGCATGGCTAAGAGAATGTAGGCACATGCACATATGGCTGAATGTTAGCCAACAGTCCAAACGTTAATTATGCTTCCTGGTTACCCTTTGGCTGTTGATAGCAGCCCTGTGTCTGTTCACTATAAATAATACAGCAGGAATGAGCTGAAAAGGATGTCATAAATGTGTCTGGCCCCAGAACACTGTTGAAAAAGTCATCTTATTTTATTTACATTTTTAAAATTATTTTTGAAGGTCTCAGGAACTGACTGCTCTTTAAACACCTGCTTGTTAATATCACACAGTGCTACCTCAGTGACTTAAAAACAGAAATGTTCCAACCAGGGTTGTGTTTCCCAAAAGCATTGTTGCTAACTACGGTAGCAACTTCCTTGGTTGGAACAATGCAGTTTCAACACAACTGTTTCCCAAAACCCTAGTTCGAACTATGGAGGTAACTACGATGGTAACTTACATAGTACAAACCATCGTTAAGCGACGCAGGTGTTCCCCGAAACCATAGTTCCGACAAACGTTCGAGAGTTCGAACTGCAACTCCGGACCTGTGGTTAGAAGCTTAGTTCACGGTGACTACTTCACAGAAAGGAGAAAATGCAGTCTTAGGAGGTGGATATAATGTGAGTAAAGCAGGGAATGTTTAGATAATCTTGCTGTACAAACATGTTTAAGGTGAAGGTTTTTTTTTTTTATGTAGTTGTAAAAGTTATTTTAAATGTATTTGTCGGGTCAAACTGTTAGGTTTGCATTAATTCAAGTAGTATTGACCATCTACAAACAGCAGGTGATTTTCTCACAGATTACCCATTTGTTCACAATAACTTAACTAACAATAACTGTAAAATGAGTTACCCAGTGCAAAGGTAAAAAGACAAAACAGAGAATGTAAATAAAAGACTTAATATTACGTTCATGCATACATTTCTGTGAGGAAGATGGGTGTTCTCTAGTCTTCATTACAAAAATAAATATAAAAAGAGACATAAAATTCATTAAAGTTCTGTAATGAATAAATCCCTGAGAACTCACAGAATTTGAACCCGTGTCTGTCTCACTAGAGAACATTCTCAAGCGTAGCCACTTACCACACTGAGCTATTTTCAAGACTTTAAATGTAATTGCGGCCAAGGCATTCATAACAGTATTAAATTGGCGAAATTAAGCTACTTGCAGATTAAACATATTTTACTAAATGTTTTGTAATCGCTAATAGTTCTTAATTTTTTCTTCTAAAATGCTGCTATTGCTCTAAAACAGTTACATATTTAGGCTAAATTAAAATTATTAGGTTATATATTATTTATATTGTTGATTTTATTAATAGCCTACTATTGTTGGTTTTCTTGTTAGTATAGCTACAACTAGAATATAAAAAGCCAAAATAATAAATTAGCATAATAATGTCACTTAATAATGGACAAAACTGTCATATTTAGGCAGAATATGACAACGTTTTGTGAGTTTCCCGCTGTGAAAGTCAGACAAACATGCCTGGAAACATGTTAGTTCGAACTATATTGGTTCAGACTAAGTTAGTTCAAACCAACGTGGTACCAACAAGGTACAACAGTTTTGGGAAACAGTCGTACTTTTCCAGAACAACTTAGAAGAGAACGTGTTCCCTGTCTGTAGTGGTAAGTAGTACTTATCAAAAGTGGTCCAAGGAAGGAAAAGTGGTCAGGGTCATGGATGGCCAGGGCTCACTGATGCATGTATGGAGTGAAGGCTGGCCCTTTTAGTCCAATCCAACATGCGAGCTACTAGTTGGTCAAATTGCTGAAAAGGTTACTGCTGGTTCTGATAGAAAGGTGTCAGACATATGGGGCAGCGTAGCCGCAGACCAGTCAGGGTGCCCATGCTGACCCCTGTCCAATGCCAAAAGCGCCTACAATAGAGATGTAAGCATCAGAACTGGACCACGGAGTACTGGAAGAAGGTGGCCTGGTCTGATGAATCACATTTTCTTTTACATCACGTGAATGCCGGCTGCGTTTGCTTTGCTTGGGCAATGTTCTGCTGGGAAACCTTGGGTCCTTCCATTCATATGGATGTTACTTTGACACGTACTACCTGCCCAAGCATTCTTGCTGACCATGTACACCCTTTCATGGAAACGGTATTTCATGATGGAATGTGGCCTCATTTCGCAAAATAATGTGCCCTGTCACAAAGCAAAAATGGTTCAGGAATAGTTTGAGAAAACACAACAACAAATTCAATGTGTTGCCTTGGCCCCCACCCAGATCTCAATGCAATCGAGCACCTGTGGGATGTGCTGGACAAACAAGCCCGATCCATGGAGGCCCCACCTCCCAACATACAGGACTTAAAGGATATTCTGCTAACATCTTTGTGCCAGATACCACAGCACACCTTGAGTAGTCTAGTATAGCCTATGCCTTGACGGGTCAGGGCTGTTTTGGAGGCAAAAAGGGGACCTACACAATATTAGGCAGGTGGTCATAATGTTATGGCTAATCTGTTTATTTGGCTCTTTCGTTGCTAAACGCTCCACTGTGTTCACCAGCTAGTCACTAACTGTGTCTGATTGGTGCTGAGCAGGCAGTGGACAGTGAGTTCTTAGAGTTGAGAATATGCTGAAATGCTGTAAGGCTTTATAAAGCCAGGGAGAGCTGAAGATTGAGGTGATAATTGATGCTGATGAGGATTGATACATTGTTAATATAAAAATATTGATTATAGCTTCCTTCCAGAAATGTTTACAGGAATTATCAACAAGTAATAGTTTCATTAAACTAATTTATATAGAGAGTTGTGAAAGTAGCTCGCCTGTCAAAGGTGCAGTCATTACAGATCACATTTTGTTGTGTGGTTAAGGGATGCTAATGCTAAGTGAGTTTCCTGGTGTGTTAAGATTTCCCACAGATGTGGAAGGAGTGACTCAGATGTCCTGACCCTCTAGTCAGTGTCTGTGGTGGCTCTATTTGCAACTCAAGCCAGCCTGGATGGAAGTGGCAGTCGCAGAGTCTGAACTGTTCTGGTGTTCCATCTGAGTAAGCCTGTTTTCAACCTGTTTTATGAGTTATGCTTAATATATTTAGAACACTGTCAAGTGTAGCCCCACATATTGCCCTCTTTCTACAAATTTAGCGCTCCCTTCGGCATGTTGGGATTTCTTGATTTTACTCGGGCTGTGAAGATATGATTTCTCAAAAATTTAAATGCAGCTTTCAGATCGTTTAGGTGTCTTCTACAGACAAAATGGAAAACTGAAGTAGCTTTAAAAACATATATAAATATAAAATATAAATATACAAAGAAAAGCTAATTCGTTTTCGTCAGTCGACTAATTGATTAATTAACTCTAGTCTGGTCCATGGTCCTGACATCCTGGCGGATTCAGATCTTCACAAATCAGTATATCTTCCACTCTCCATCACCACATTAAGCACCAAATTAAGTCTATTTGAATATGTTTCAGGATTATATAACTACCAATCTAGAATTAATATCCGTTTATGTTTGTGCCAAATGACTGACAAATCAATTTGTGCCACATGACTACTGTCAGTCTACAAAACTGTAATAGTGTAACATTTGGCTCATCACTCAAAATCTTATACCTGATGATGCAGTCACCAGGTGTAAGATGATCAAAAACAAAACAAAACTTTGACTGTGAAACTAAAGCCATACCTCACTTTTTCTGGTTTCAAAGACCCTCAGTGGTACCTGGTAAAGAGAATGATTAAAGGTTTGGTGCCAAAATAAATATTTCTTGCTGCTGCTCGACTTGGCCCATACTTGCATCAGCACGATGATTTGAGCCTTCAGACACAAAAAGGTACTGAAAGGCTTCACAGAGGTTTGTCTGCAGACAGGTATTGTTGGATATCAGCCAAGAGGTCCTTTAAGTATTCCATGGAAATGCATTAGAAATCAAAACAAGAATGATATAACATGTCTTCAACACCTCAGGAGTCTAAAATTGTATTCCTTCCATATAGCACTTGCTTCATGTCAGTTGTTTAGTTTGAAAAGAGAACAACTGACCTTTAAGAAACTTTAGCTAAAAATGGTTAATGATTCAAACTTTTAATGAAATAACACAATTATTATGGAAAACAGATGAAATTTGAGTAATGGTGGAGTTAAAAATATGTGTGAACACATTTAGAATGGTACTTTGTGTAAAGGAACACTGCGTAGATTCAGAGAAACGGAGATTCGACACATTCAGGAAAAGCAGGTTGTGCCGTTAAATGTTTATTAAACTTGGAACAAAAAGTGAGATAACAAGGGTTGGCAGGCAGGCTTGCACACAGCATGGGAAGACAATATCTCAGTAGGTGATCCAATAAACATAAATAGGCATAGACAGTTTGCTAATAAGGGAGAAACTGGCCAATATCCATCCACAAATAAAAATTATATTGAACATCAATAGCTGTTAATTCCACATCTGGTCTAAGACTTTGCAGCGGTGCTTGTCAATAACATCTTTGGTGAAGCTGAATGGAAATGCCTGATGATGATGTGTTTCACATTCAAAAAACGTCTCGCTTGTCTGAAAACCAAGGTGTTAAAAACATTGATGAGTTTAATAAGGAAAATTAAAGTAAAAAGTAAGAAAACTACCTCCGCTGGAACAATGTCTTGTTTTGCTATGATTTTCTAAACAAAGTCTAATAAAGATGTAGGTAAAGTATTAGTTTATTTTATATTTGGGGGCTATGTTCATGAATTTGTGTAGGTAATATGATACTGTATGCCAAGAGATCAGTAGTACTATGCAAAACAACACGTATGTGTCAGAATTGTTTGTGCTACCTTTTTTTAATCAGAGCAGCTTGTGATTTTTATTCCTTCCTTATTTCTGTTTGGTCTAATGACACAAAAGTGACATGTAAACATAATTGGACTGTTTAGAGCTGGAAATGATTAATCAATGAGGTGATGGTTAGAAAATTAATTGGCTAATTTCATAATCGATTAAAAGTGGTTTATCATTTGATGGCATTTGAAAATGTCACCTTGGGCTGTTTCTCTCAGCCTTTTTGAGACTTTTGATAGACCAAAAGATGAGTCCATTCAATAAAAAAAAAACAACAGATTAATCGAAAAAGAAAACATTTGCAAGTCGCAGTCCTACTTCAGTCTACATCACATGCCTGCAGCTGCTACACAGTAAAAGCCTTTCAATGCTGCTAATATAAATAATAATATTATATAAATAAGTGTAAGGTTTTGATTTACTACAGCTGATCTTTTATCTCTGTAACCTGCGCATGACATGTGGCCTCTGCCCAGAGACTACAGATGAAAATTAGCTTTTAGCTATATCTAGTAAAAAACATGTATTGTGCATTGTCCCTGCTAAATAAGCAATCGATACATACATAAATAAATAAATATTGTACCTCCTTGATTTGAAGTTTTCAAGTTTCTCAGTTCCAACTATTTTCATACAAAAGCAGTACATGATGCTTTGAGCTCTTTAATAGCTACTTTCTACATGCTAGCAACATTAATACCTATAGTAAAAGTTGTGCATTTAACTGCTTATCGTCATATTCGCTCTTTTTGACAATGTATATTAAAGCCTTATACCCTTAAAATAATAGTTCTATTGCATGGCAGGAAGTGCTTTAGAGTGGAATGATGTGCCCAAAAGACAGGTGCTTATTATTGCTGTGAGGAAAGTGTTGGGTTGGGAAAAAAAATGGAGAAGGGGAAAAGGCACGGATTTTAGTATTGATTGTCACAAAATCGGAATATTAGGTATTTACACATGTGCCAGCATGCAGATGCTGTTGGTTACGAACCTGTCTGCTCTGTGCCGTTAGTGGTGTGCAGCAGACGTCTTGTCTCTTGTATGATAAAATACAGCAAAGAGCTGCAAAAGCTGAATTCATGTATACAAATCTCCTGTGCAGCAACCTTGTAGCAGTGAGGTATACTACTACCAAGATCCAGAACTTGATTTTGAAGCGAAGATTTTTGACATTGAAGTTAGATTATGGCGCATTCTTGATAAACGTGATCATCACGCTTAAAATGTTGAATGTGGGTTTGGCTGGAGTGTGAAAGGTCATGTGTTTAATTTCACCATATTAGCCATATTATTACTTTATTAGCCATTTGCAGTATAAAACCACATTGGAGAAGAATATGCAAGAAGCTCAAAGTGCAATGTCACCACATAAAAGACATAACATAAAACAGACAAGCAATTGCCACATAAAACTCAGTAATAAAACACTATTCAATAAAATCCATCCATAAGATATAAAGTGCCTAATTTAAAGTGCTTTGTTTAAAGTGATCACAGCTTGGGGAAAGAAACTGTTGAAATGGCGATCGGTAGAACATTTGACAGAGCGATACCTTCTCCCTGAGGGAAGCATCTCAAAGAAGGCCCCTGCAGGATGGCCCAAAGCATCATTAGCAAGTTTTAAAGCTCGATTCAAAAGTCTAGCTTTATATGTAACCTCCAGGAGCGGCAAAGTACAGCCAATGATCCTGCTGGCTGAGCGAACCACTTTGTTCAAAGACTTCTTCTCTTTCAAGGTGAGATTACCAAACCATACAGTAATACAACTAGTTAGGACACTCTCAATTACACAATAATAAAAGTTCAAAAGAATCTTAGTGCTTTGAGTGAACTCTCGAAGCCTACGTAAAAAGAAGAGGCGCTGTCTCGCTTTCTTAGCAATTTTAGTCGTATTAGAGCTCCAGTTCAATTCATGCGAAAGAGTCACACCCAAAAATTCACATTTCTCAGTAATCTGCACATCGGAGTCATGGATAGTAATAGGCACATGATTCATATTGTGACAAAAATCAATAACAAGTTCACATGTTTTTGAAGTGTTCAAAAGCAAGTTATTTTCCTTGCTCCATTGAACAACATTCTCCACCTCCTCGCGATAATGAGATTCATCGTTTGAACTAATCAGCCCAATGATAGTTGTATCATCGGCATATTTGATTATCACATTATTAGCATTGGATGCTTCAAGGTCATGAGTATACAATGTGAACAACAGGGGGCTCAAGATACACCCCTGCGGTGAACCAGTGCTAACATACAACTCATCTGAAATACATCCATTGATTTTGACCCTTTGTGGTTGACAAGTGAGAAAATGTACACATGTATTTGTGATGCTTTAATATGTGTTACAGTTGTCTCACTTGTCTCAGCTTCACATTTGTCTATATGGAGCAGGTGGATATATGTACAAATGCCAAACCAGTACAATTGTCTTGCAACCAGTATCCTGCTACTTTTGTTGGGGAGGTTCTCTTTTAAGTCTTTGGTCATTTTAAGGCCATAGATTGTGGCATTATATTAAGCGGTGTGTTATTTGTTTATGGCAAACTGTTAAGCACACTATCAGATCCTGTGTGTTGAGTTCTTCAGGGCTGATGACATCAGAGGATGGGAGTAGCCATCTTGATCTTCAGCTCGCTATCTCCTGTTTGTGCAAGAGGCCACATTCTCACCGGTCCAGTGACGCAATGCTTTCTGCTCTTCTTGCAGACACAATGAGATCTTTCTCTGCTGTATTTTTGCTCTCTTCTGAGAAAACCTGGTGGAGACCATGGACCAAAGATCACAGAGTTGATTAGCTTTGCACTTCTATCCCTCTCTCTCTTTTGTTAATAACTTTCTTGAAAATAAAAATGCATTGATTTTTCTCTAATGTTGTCATCTCATCTCTGCAAAAAAAAAATCCATTATGGCTCTGGCTACCTGCTGTTACTGCCACTGTATTTGTTCTTTAAAATGCAGGCTGTCATTTTCAATCAATGGGTCATTCATTATTGAGGGTGTGCTGGTTGACAAGATGCACGTCCTGTCTTGTTTGCCAGATGAATTATCTGTAGCCAGGATGCCATATAATAATATCACAACACTTCAGTGGATTTTTCTCTACCCGACGGCATGAGATGGTCGCACTAACCAACAGTTAAGGACAAAACCTCTGTACTTCTAATCAGCTTAATGCTGGCTTATTCAAAGGCCCTCTTTCAGACAGAGCAGCTGCTGTCAGCCAGTTTGAGTAGAGGGTGTGACTGCTGGCAGAGCTCACCGATGCAGAGAGACCGGTTGGTGATTAACAAATGTCAGTAGACTTTGGAATCTGGGGAGCCCAGTCCGATGGCTTTGTCCTCTGTAGCTCACCACTGAAGGTCTTCCAGGTGGCTCTGTCATGCTCTCTCGCTGCCTCCCTTCTCCTCCCACCCTTCCCCTTAAGGCCTGCTCTCCTCTTCTGCTTCTCTCTGCCCCCTTCTGGTCTATTACTCAGGGCTCAGGGTTACAGAGCTCTGAGATAAAGAAGTTCAGACATGCCTCACATTTTTAGACCCCCTTGTGGAACATAGTTGGCAGCTCCTCCAGAACACGTTTGCTGTATTTCTCTCCGCAAAGTGTTGCTGCATGCTCGCTGTGACCTATCCTGTCTTTCTCTGGAACAGGGATTCTAGTGTTTCTGTGAAAATCTCTTGATACGAGAGATAATGTCCCTGAGAAATGAAAGGACTACGAGGCAAAGTCAGCCCAGCAAGCGTGTGAGATGTTTTCTGCTGAGCTGTGTGGGCAGAGGGCTTGGGTACAGTACTGTACATCTGGCAGATAGATTTCTGTCAGCAGCTCTCCAGTGTCAGGCTGCCTGCCTTTGAGGAAGAGGATCAGATCTGTGGGTCCATGTTGTGTGCTGGCTGAACACCTAAGCGCACATAGTCAGCTCCTAAAATGGCTGCCCTTGAAGCTCGGCTCAGAGGAGGATCTGTGCAGCTCAGTCGCTGCCTGTTAGAGCCCCAGCTGACTAGATGAAAGCACTTACACAATCTCACCCATTAACTTGGTGTAGCGCAGGGACTGAGTGGCTGAAAAGACACAGCCAACTCTAAGGCAGATGGTGGTTGTGTAGGAGGCTTTTTTTTTTTTCTCCCCGGGCATTCCTCTCCCCATCTCTCCGAAAGGATTCTCTTGATATCCATGTCAAGGAACCTGGCATTAGGAGGCAACTTTGTTCAAAACAGCAGTGAACTGCCAAGAGAGCAGGGTGGGGCCCCGTGGTGAGGCTGTAACCTGACCCTGAACAACAATGGATCCCCTGGTTGCTTAGGGACATACTGGCAGCTTGGCCGGCTCACATGGAGCTCTCCACTGCCTGGCCAGTTGTATGTGGGAAGCAGGGCGGGATTCCCAACTGTCTCTGGCTGGATCTGACTTCAGATTTCTTGGTTTGAGTATCCTGATCAGTGGACTGAATTTAATCTTGGTAGTAAAGCTATATTTCATTGCATCTCTATTCAAATCAAATATGACTTTGTAAGACAATATCCAGTTTCTTTTTTTCCACTATTGCATACTTGTTTTTGCCACTTACAGTCTCAGATTGTTATTAAGTGTCTGACAACATTATGGAAAGGATTCCTACAGAGAGACACAGAGTAGCATCCTTTTTGTTTAACCAGAAACAGTCGCTATACGCTCTTGTTAAAGCCACTAGACTCCCTTGACAAAAACAGTAATTTTATCTCTTTAAGACACCAAAGTCACACAATAACACAAGCAAACTAACCGACTGAGGCAGCGGGAGGCCAGCAACACTGAATTCTAAAACTACTATTTTTATCAATGGAGTCTGGTGTGACGGTTACGATATAGTGATTTCTGGTTAAACAAAAAAAGACCTTTAAAAAAGAGTACGGGATCTCAATCTTTAGGGATTATTTCCACAGTGTTGTCAGACACTTGTAATAACAATCTGAGCATGTCAGTGGCAAAAATAAGCACTTTAATGGATGTACTTTGACAACGTGCAATTGCCCGCAAACTGCAGTGTGCTCGCTCAATACTGGAGCAATTAAAAAAAATGTTTGCTAATTAGTCACATACAAAAACATGGTTTTGGTGAAAAATACTTAACTTACACTTTAAGTATTAAACCTATGCCAGTTCAAAAACTTTAGACATTAAAAGACAAAGCTATTTAGAGTACTACACTAATAGGCAGTTAAAAAAGGTTAATCATTGACACAGCAGAACCAGATATATCTTCTATTTTTTTTTTTTCACACATTCTTGTGCAGCTCTCTCTGGAACCACAAAATACTGTGTATAACTTTTCTATATAAATTTAATTTATTATTATTATTATTATTCCACCACAGTTCCACCTTAAAGCCGAGGATGGGAATTTATTTTAGAAGCATTTTGTTATATTTGTTGAAATTCTCTCTGACACAAAAATGAAAAAATATCAGTTCGTTCTGTCCAAATAAAAGGCCCAAACAAGTGTTGCTTATGGTAGTGTTATAGAATCATACAGTTTATTTATTATTTTATCCTCAACTTTATTTTTGTTTCTTTGGGTATTACAGCCATTGATGAAACATCCTCATCCTCTGTTTGAAAATGAAAGTTGTGTTTCTGGGGTGTCAGAATGGACCATAATGTGTCCAGCATAACCGTGATGTCCTCAGTTTGAGTTGAGCCGGGGACCTTTTGTTATCCAATTCTTTTCTCTCTCTTTTCAAGTTTCCAGTTACTCCACGTTGTCAAGCTGTACAGTAAAAAAAAAACAAAAAAACATATTTTAACATACCAAAAGGTTTATTAAATTGTTTGGCACAAAAAAGTTGTTGCATACGAAGGCTTCTGTCCTGGTCGTTTTTAATGGTTACAAATGGAACTAGCATGCAGTGTACACACTGTGTGCGTGTGAATGTGTGTGTGTGCTGATTTGTGTACATACCCTAGTGTTTGCACAACTTTCCATGTGTAAACTTCATTGTTGTGTTAGTCTTGTATTTCAAGGTTTTTTTCTTTTTTTTTTCCATCTGACGTTGACATGCTGTGGTGGACAAAATAAAATAAACACCCAGCAATATCAATATAAAGGAAGTAATGAGGAGAATGGCCACCTGTGCATTTAGAAGCTATGTAATCCATCTTTAAATGTTGTCATTGAAGGCCTAGCTCTGCGTAGGTTTAAATATGTTTAAACCTGGAAGGTGTCCATTGCGTTTATGAAACCGATCTTAAACTTACATGATGGTTTGGGGATGTTATCATCCTAAAATACGAAAACATCATGAGAGGCCAATGTTTGTACCACAGGTTGCACTTGGTCCTGTAAAATGGCCTTATACTGTAAGGCCATTATACATCTGTAATGGCCTGTTAAGCATCGATTTGTTGACTTTCTTTAAGCTAGGTTACTTTTTGTTGATGCAGTTTGTTCGTCTTTAATATGTGGAGTTTTTGTGACTTATGCCAGCACTGACTATTTGATCTTTTGGATGCTTTTAAGTCTGGAGTAGTATCGTCCACCATTATTACTGCATTTAAAAGTTATGCAGTTTTCATGTGGTGTTATGGGTAACTTTGTCTAAAACATATCCAATACAATAATAGTTTGTTTTTTTAACGCCAAAGGAATGGCCTGCACCAGAGTATGCACTCATTGTCTTAAGCAAACATAACATGTTAAAAGACATTTGTAAATTTTTACTTTGATATATTCTACATTGTTGTGTTTAAAAGAAAGTGTGAAAAAATCACATTGATTGGGATTTGATTTGTAAGTCAACGAAACTGTGCCATATAACTATATAGCTTAGAATCAGTGTGAGCTACAAATCCTATTTGTGATATTATATGATTTTTGAAACAAAATGACACTTGATTAGAAAGTCATGATGAAAGAGCTGGATAATGATGGCCACATCATCAACATCAATTCTTTTGGCGAAGTCCAAATTGCAGAGAAGCCCAAAGACGTAAAGCCTTCATCTCTCAGTTGATTCATTCAATCTTATTTCAGAGCAGATACAATCTGATGGAATAGTCTGCTCTAAATACTGAGCTGTGGAGCTGCTCTCCAGCTGTTGCTTATCCCAAGGTAATAAAAATGGGACAAATCAGCCCATAATCCCTCCTCAGTCCCGCCATTGTTCTTGAAATTATGCTATGCTAAAAAATGGGACCTTCTTAGTATTCCGAGTAACATCAGCATCTGCTGAATTCTCCTCTTTGTCATGTTTTGTGAGACTTTCCATCAGAGTTTGTGGACAGCTCCGGGCATTTTAGTGATTGAAAATGTTCTCATTTTCATATGAATTTGTGACTTTCTATCCATGTGGTTTTGTCTTCATAATGAGACAACAGAAATGTGTTGCAGTTTTTTATAAATGAACAAATGTTTTTGTTTTTTTTAAGAATTTGTGCAATAACAAAACTCAATCATTTTAGTTTTGCATGATTTGTTTGTTTGGAATGTAGACCTATTTCAGTGAGATATTTCATTTAGACTCATAATGGTTTAGATGTTTTTATTTTGTTAAACTTTTGCAAACTTCAGATATTTTCACCTCATCACTCCTCATATTATTCAACATCATGGCAATCATAAAAAAAGAAATGCATCACAGTCACAGTGTACAATCCAGGAAACATGATTTTATAAATTACTTATCTTTCCAATCAGAACCTCTCGATTAGACATTTATTCTACCATGTACTAATTAGAAAATGCTGCATGTCCTCATGATTTTTCTCTCTCTTTTTCTTTGCAGGTTTCCCTGATTTTCCAGGGAGTGCTCCCTCTTTTTAGTGATGGAGGTATTGCAGTGTGATGGCTGTGACTTCCGTGCCGAGTCATATGATGACCTCAAGACCCACATTCAGGAAGTGCACACTGTTTTCCTGCAGCCTGCAGATGCCGATGAGTCTGACTCTCTGAAAGAGGAGGATGAAGATGAGGAGGAAGAGGAGGAATATGAGGATAAGGATGACAAGGATTACACGCCTCCTAAAGCTGGAATGAGTATGCCTACCACATTAATTCTGATGTTACAGTTAATATGTTGAGGATTAGGAAACAATTCTTTTTCTGTTTCAAAGAACTCTTCATAGCAGGATTGTATACTATTGAGGAGCATAAAAATGTATTGAATTGTAGCCGGTTTTATTGAAAGAAACAATAGAAAGTAATAAAAATAATGGCAGCAAAAATGTTAATGATTTGTTATGATTTCTCACATTCTCATTTCTTTAGGCCCCAACTCAACTGACAATTCCAACCAAACATCACAGAAGCAGACAGCTGACACCCACCTGCCGTTTTACCAGTGCAAGTTCTGTGTCCGTTACTTCAGATCAAAATCATTCTTAAGAAACCACACCAAAAAAGTGCATAATGTTGTAGAGGAAGATTCAGATCCAAGTATCTCCTCACAGACAGCAAAGCCACCCAGCTACACTGTTATAATGCACAATGACCATTCAAAAGTGTATTCCTGTCAGTACTGCACATACAAGTCTCCTCGCAAAGCAAGGATTATGAAACACCAACTAATGTATCATAACAAAGTTCCCTCAGAGGGCGCTGGAGAGCCTTCCGAATACGCTCAGACCGGAGAGGAATCTGACTTAGCCAGTGGGCTCATGAAGGGAACGTTCGCCTGCGAATGGTGTGAATATCAGACTGACCAGAAGGACAGCTGGACTAATCACGTGGTGAAGGAACACAGTGACAAGGTCAAGATAGTTTCCTGCATTGCGGAGCTGGATGGGGAGGCAAGTGCAAGCTCACCCAAACCACATTCTCCATCCGCCTCCCAAAGCCCGACTAAATCAAAGATGAGTTTCACTGATGTTTGTGGAAAGGAAGAGTCGGTAGGAAAGACAGCAGAAAACACGGGGGAGTCAGTCCCAGAGATCTCGTCCTTCCAGTATGCGCAGATTAGTGCAGTAACACCCAACAGCACAGGTTCCTCCATTTTGTCCAAGAGGTTTGCTTCATCTGATGTCTCCAACAGTGTCATAGAGATGGATGGCAACTTAGTCAATGAGGAAGACTCTAGGAGCAGCTTAGAGGATGATGATGACGAAGAGTTGGGCGACACAGATGATCCCTGCTATACTGGGACCCTGTCAGCAGATGCAAAGCAGCTTTTAACTGATGAGGATAATAAATTACTGGAGACTAAAGGAATACCATTTAGAAAGTACATGAACCGATTTCAGTGCCCCTTCTGCTCCTTCCTCACCATGCACCGGCGGAGCATCTCCCGCCACATTGAAAACATTCACCTTTCTGGTAAAACCACGGTGTACAAATGCGATGAATGCCCGTTTATTTGCACCAGCCCTCTCAAGCTAGGCACGCACAAACAGAGCCACAATTCCTCAGATTTAGATACCTTGGACCTAACAAATGATAGCCCAGAACCTCAGAATGACAATGTTGCAGAGCCAGTTAATGGGGGCAATGTAAGCTCGAAAGTCAATGGAAAAAAGATAACCAGCACATCGAACGACCAGCAGAACCCTCATCGCTGCACACTCTGCAGCTTCTCTACCACTACCCTGAAAGGCCTGAGGGTTCACCAGCAACATAAGCATTCCTACTGTGATGACCTAGATCCCACTGTCTTTGACAGCCAGCTGACTGACCAGCCAGACTCTGAAGTGGACGCTTCTCCAATCTTTCTGCAAAAAACCCAGACCTCCATTTTAGGACTTGCCACCAAAAAGCCCTTAGTAACAGGGAAAAGAGCCAGGAAGTCCATTAATGACTTGCCTTTGGATTTGTCCTCGGTTAAGAAGAGAACTAGAATTGATGAAATTGCCAGTAACCTTCAAAGTAAGATAAGCCAAAGCCAACAGGACATGATCATAAACCTAGATGACATGGATGATGATGATGCAGGAGAAAATCACGCCAATGCTGATAAAGAGGGTAGAAACCATGACAATAAAAACTTCACTTACAACACACAACAGCTTCATGCAAGAGAATCAATGATCTCCCATGAGGGAGGCAGAATAGGGAAAAGAAAGAGCAACCCTAAGTCAAAACCTAGAAACATTCCTATATCACTGACTCTCTCAGATGATAGTGAAAACATCTCTGCTGATCCCAGTGACAGTACTATCCAAGACAACGCTGATTATTCAGAGGAACCAGGGACTGCACGTTTCTACTGTAAACACTGTGATTACCACAACAAATCAGCTCGTAGCGTCAGCACCCATTACCAGAGGATGCACCCTTACATCAAGTTCAGCTTTAAGTACATCCTGGACCCGGAGGACCAGAGTGCAGTCTTCCGCTGCTTAGAGTGCTACATTGAATACACAAATTACAATGATCTACACCAACATTACATGGATCACCACCCTGAAGCAAGCAATGTGCTCAACTTCAACCAACCAAATCTGGTATACATGTGCCGCTTTTGTTCGTACACAAGCCCTAATGTCAGGAGCCTAATGCCCCATTACCAAAGAATGCACCCTACAGTGAAAATCAACAATGCTATGATCTTCTCCAGCTATGTCGTGGAGCAGTCCCACAAAACAGGTGAATCACAAACCCTGAGGGAAATATTAAACTCTGGCCCGAAGAATTTTAACTCAGCAACATCAACTCCCAGGTCCTCCTCCAGCCCAGTGCCGAAAACTGTCTCAAAGACCCCTGAAGCCAGTGCTGAGACCGACCCTCTCAAAGAATCCATGGGTGGCAATGTTGTTGTCTATGATTGTGATGTGTGTTCTTTTGCTAGCCCCAACATGCACTCTGTTTTGGTCCACTATCAGAAGAAACACCCAGAGCAAAAGGCGTCTTATTTCCGCATACAGAAAACCATGAAGGTCATCTCAGTGGATCAATCACAGTCAGTTGCAAACTCCTCATATAATCTCAGCATGGCTACGCCTCCAAAACAATCAAGTGCAGCAGTGTATGGATCAGATGAAGAAATGTACTACTGTAAACATTGCGTGTACAGCAACAGATCTGTTGTTGGTGTGTTGGTTCATTATCAAAAGAGACATCCAGAAGTAAAAGTGACAGCAAAATATATCAAACATGGTGCTCCCACCCCTGGTTTGATGAAATTAATGGATGAATTGCAAATTGCAGCTCCCAAACAATTTTTGAAGCAGTTTCAAAATAACGGTCATGATGGATCTAACAACTCAAGCCCTAAACCAGGAAGTGGTGAGAAAGGTGAGGATGAGCTGTTCTTTTGTCAGCACTGTGATTATGGCAACCGCACTGTAAAAGGAGTGCTTATTCATTACCAGAAGAAGCATAGGGAAACCAAGGCAAATGCTGACCTTGTACGTCGTCACACTGCTGTTGTCCGGAGTCAACGTGAGCGTGCACAGATGGTTCAGTCAGGCAGTGTCTCTTCTGCCATGATCCCAGCCCCTCCGGACCCTGAAAACGCTACGTCCCTGCGCTCCCTCAAGTGCAGACACTGTTCTTACACATCTCCTTACGTGTATGCCCTTAAGAAGCATCTGAAGAAAGAGCACCCCACTGTGAAAGCCACAGCCATGACCATTTTACACTGGGCTTACCAAGATGGCATTCTGGAAGCTGGATACCACTGCGAGTGGTGCATTTACTCCCACGCTGAACCCCAAGGCCTGCTGCTCCATTACCAAAGACGCCATCCTGAGCACAATGTCGATTACACATATATGGCCAGCAAGCTATGGGCTGGTCCGGAGACTACCCAACAAGGGGGCAATATGGAAACCAAACATTACAAATGCAGGGACTGTGCCTTTGAGGCTTGTACAATATGGGACATCACTAGTCACTATCAGGCAGTTCACCCCTGGGCCATTAAAGGGGATGAATCTGTGCTTTTAGATATCATCAAAGGAAATGGCTCAGCTGAAAAGATCCACCAGCAGGTTACCAAAGAGCCTGCGTCTTTCACTTGCCAGTCTGTTGAAGATGATGGAGCACTGGTCAATGCCACCCCACCTCAAGAAAACAATCCCCATCCTCCCCACCCACGTCTTTCCATCTCTAACAATCCTTATCAGTGTACTGTATGTCTGTCAGAGTACAACAGCCTCCATGGCCTCCTCACTCACTATGGAAAGAAGCACCCAGGCATGAAAGTAAAAGCTGCAGATTTTGCACAGGAAGCAGACATCAACCCCAGTTCTGTTTATAAATGTCGTCACTGTCCGTATGTAAACTCTCGAATCCATGGTGTCCTAACTCACTATCAGAAGAGACACCCGTTAGTGAAAGTCACTGCAGAAGACTTTGCAGATGATATAGAGCAAATCACTGACGTAAATGAAGGAGATGACAAGTGCAAAACTCAAAGGCAGGGTTATGGCGCCTACAGATGCAAAATGTGCCCGTACACGCATGGGACACTGGAGAAACTGAAAATCCATTATGAGAAATATCATAATCAGTCGGCCTCTGTTATGTTCACTCCCTCAATGACAAATTTTTCTCCCAGTAAAGAAACAGAGCCAGTGGCAGAATGCAGTGCTGGTAATATATCAAGCGCAGCTAAAGTCCAGGAGGTCAGTGAATTGGACCTTGCCCTCTCCCAGTTACCCATCAATAAGACAGAGAAACATGCCGTATTCAAGTGTCAGCTCTGCAAATACTTCTGCTCCACCAGGAAAGGCATCGCTCGCCACTACCGTATCAAACACAACAATGTTCGTGCTCAGCCAGAGGGTAAAAACAATGTCTTCAAATGTGCTCTGTGTTCATACACAAACCCTATACGCAAAGGCCTAGCAGCACACTACCAGAAGCGGCATGATATTGATGCATATTATACCCATTGTCTGGCTGCTTCCAAGACTATGAGCGATAAGCCTAACAAAGTGATAGCACCCGTGCCATCAGAAGGGGACAATTCAGAAATGAGTGAAGACTTGCGTTTGGCTGTGGAGAGACGCAGGTGTTCTCTTTGCGGCTTCCAGGCCTTCAGCAGGAAAAGCATTGTCTCACACTATATTAAACGGCACCCAGGTGTCTTCCCCAAGAAGCAGCATTCTAGCAAGCTTGGTCGCTACTTTACTGTTATCTATGCCAAAGAACCAGAGAAGATTGCTGTCAGTGCAATGGCAGAGGAAGACAAGGAAGTGCTGGAGGTTCCGCTTGAAAACGAGCAGGAAAGAGAAGTTGAATGGCTGCCATTCAAGTGTCTAAAATGCTTCCGATTGTCCTTCAGCACAGGCGAGCTGCTCTCTATGCACTACAACGACCACCACAGCAATGACTTGAAGAGGGACTTTGTGGTATCGCCCGGTCCTGGGGATGAGGATTCTGAGTTGTACCAGTGTTCTCACTGTGAGTTGAAGTTCCAGGCACTCCCAATTCTGGCCAAACATCTATTGAACCACAATGAGGAGTTTCAGAAGAGGGCCATGCGGCAGGAGAGGAGGAGGCAGCTTCACAGTAAACAGAAAGCCGCAGAACTACCTGAGACCAGGCCCGAGAAGGTGAGCGGAGATACACATCTCTTTTAAACCTTGTAAATCAAAGAATAAAACCGGCATTTTTACCATTAATATCTGAGAGCATACTGTCTTCTGATGCTGTAATCACAAGCTGCTACTTTGTATCTTACTGTAATTTGTTCCTTAACTTGTGGACGTCATGGACTCCCATGGTTTGTAAATGGAAAACAGCTCAGAGAGACATAATGCATCACTGATAGTTGTTAATTGATCACAGTATGACTTTATAATCCAAAGCATTGCACTTGTACCCAAAGTAGTCCTTTATTTAGTCCTGATAATTATGTGTTTCGAATTGTCCCTTCACTGTTACCAGGATTATATAATTGTTTGATAATTAGCTTCATAATAAAATCATTAAAAAACCACTGATCTCATGTAATGTATAACTGGGAACAGTGTCAGGCTCTGACTTCATGGAGAAAATGTAAATCCCATAGAGAAGAAAAAGTATCTTCTGACTGTGGTAAATACATCTGCTGGTTTAGATTCATAGGCATTAATGGCACTACGTAAATTAGACTGTTACTGTCTTTAAAAGGTTAAATAATGCAATTTAAAATGAACATCTTTATTACAAATCTATTTCAAATACAATACAAAAGAAAACAAATACTGTGAATAAAATGGTTCTTTTGGTCATTGTTTTTCTGTGAACAGGAAAGCCCTGTAAATAAAGCTCCCATAGGATTCAGGTGTAACTTCTGCATCGAAGTGCACCCCACCCTTCGAGCCATCTGCAACCACCTTAGGAAGCATGTACAGTATGGAGAGGTCAAAGAGGGACATGTCAAGGTAAATGGAGATTTATTTCCCCAGTGTGGGATCAATAAAGTCCATTTTATCGTATCTCATTATTTACTCCAGTGATATTGTATATTCTTAAACAAGAGTTTATTTTCTTGAACAATAGTTGAGGCCCACTTTGTCTGTCCCCTGTGTTTCCGTCTTGTAATCTAACTCTCATCCTCCTAGCTCTGCAGTGATCTGTTTTACTGGACTTTTTGGTTCTCTTTTCCATTTTGTTTATTACTGATGGAGGCTTCTGGGTAGACAGTCTGTCAGCTTCCCCCAGAGAAAACAAGCAATGCTGTCCCATTGCAGTGGAGGGGGGAGGAGTGGAGGACAGAGTGGTGAGCCATAACTTTTAGGGCAGTGGCGGGTAACCATTCAAACATTAGTATTCCACTGAGGCTGCCAGTCAGGGGAACAGGCCTAAGGATCCAACGCCTCACCCAAATGGAGGCCTGGTTCTTCCGTCACACACCCAGTCTGTCTTTTATGTATTTAAAATTAGATGTTTTAAGGGCCACTGAGAGTGATATGGTGTAGTATGTATGTAAGTATTCACTTTAACAACTGAGGTCTTATATTAGTATTATTATTAATATTATTAATATTAGACTTTGACTTAACCAGTACAACTAATGATGCTTACCCTGCCAGGGTTATTGGTTAACTGCAAGCATTTATGTCCTACAACACAATGAACATGTACAACATGTCTACCAGATGGAATTTACTGTATGTTTCACACATTGCAGAGGGTAAAAATGAATGTTGCTTTTTATGGTATAATAAATACAGTTTCAATTCTAGAACTGCAATGGTTTCTTATAGAGTTGGATGAAGAACAGGCTGACAGTGCAGTCAGGGCAGACTGGATGGCAAGGTTGGGCCTGTGGATGCCACATCTTATTTATGGCTGCATGAAGTGCAGGGTCAGGTCCTTCCACAGAAAGAATGAGCTTCCTCAGGGCAATAAAAAAGTCACGGTGATTGTCTGTCCACTTGTGACGACTACAAAAACCAGCCTGCACTCCAGCAAATGGAGGTTGAAGAAATAGATGGAGAGGTTTTCTTTCGCAGTTGGTGTTGTGGGTAGATTTGTGAATGTGCGAGGTCTTCTGTGTTAGCAGTTTTGTTTTTGAGCTTTGTATCATTGCATGATGATTTAGCATGAGCATCAACTAGTAACGAAAAAGGTCTAATAGCCAAATTGACAAAGTTTATTGATCACTCAGAATAAATGTTTGAAGTTTGGTATAAAGATAGGACTGGGTGCATATTGTGATTTATTTTGTTAAGAAGAATTTCATTTATTCTTATTCTTAAAATTTTAGTTTTTGGAAAGTGCTACAAAGTCAATATGAACGAAGAATGGCACGTCAGTATATACTGGTGCACTACAGAGTTTCAGGTCATGCTCTCATATGTGCTTGCACAGCAGCTTGAAGTATTTTGGCTGTTCCTAACAAGTATGTCAGGAAAACGTGTTGCATAGAAAGTCTTTCAAGTCAGTGATTGTTGGTCTTCCAATAGACCATTGGCATTGCATAACATAAATGTATTTCACTGACAATACAGAGTGTAGGTGAAGGAGCTGTAACTGAAAAAGATTGCGCTGATACAGCATGGACAGAACCAGAGGTGTTAGACATATGCTTACAGCAACTGTTGCTTATCTGCTGTTAACATGATTTGCCTGATGTGGTAAAAAGGGGTGCCAGACTCTTATATGATACTTGAGTAAACAGCAATTTTTGTTATTGCAGTGTTGTGCATATGCATAACGAAAAGGCTTTGACAGACAAAACCAACAGGCACAGAAAGGTTACTGAAGATATTCTCTTCTTTGTTTTGCAGCAGGAAGTCAGTGAAGTCCCCCTTACCCTGCCTTCAGAGACCCTAACTAATGGCGACCTGGAGGGGGATGAAGCAGCTGAAGCCCATGGCCTCGAGAGACCTGCAGCTACAATGATGGGTTCACCCTCAGTTTCCACAGCCTCTGGTGGTGTTGCTGTTGCTGTTACCACAGAGACACTGGAACCAGAAACGCACGCTGCTGAAGAAAGGGCAGCGGCCCTCGTGCCCGCAGCGGGGTCAGAGGACCAACTGAAGCAGCGATTAACAGCAGGGGGTCACCCATGTGCCCAGTGCGACCGAGTCTTCATGTCCATGCAGGGACTGAGGTCCCATGAGAGGAGCCACTCAGCCATGGCACTGTTCAGCAGAGAAGACAAATACAGCTGCCAGTACTGCCAGTTTGTCTCACCCTTCAGACACAAGTGAGTAGGGAGGAGCAGGGTCCCTAATTGATACTTCTAACATTGTTTCTACAGTAGAGTCAACTATAGATAGGATGGATCTTATTATTTTTACCAGTGTTAATCTGTAGATCCTTTGATCATCCACATAATAGATAGGTATCAGCAGTCGCTCACTGAGCAGCTACTTTTTTGAAATCCAACAGAAGAGCAACTGGTGAATCTTTTTATAATGCAACCAAACAAAATGACCTCGCAATCTGATTTCAAAGCTGCCCATGGTGGCCATAATCTGCAGACAGAACAATTCTGAAAATGTTGTTTTATAAACGCAGTATTGAGGAACGATCATGGTCAGCTCTAACCTTTTGCCTTTCCTGTGTCTGCTTCACACAATAAAAGCCATCACGTGGTTTGCCAGTTGAAAACCTTTAATGTGAAGCAGCATCAGTAGGAAATGTTTGCTTAGCATTAGAATAACCCAATAGAGCAATGATATGGCTGTGGGAGGGGAACAGCAAACAGTAAGGCCGGTATTAATAATTAAATAAAAGTAATAATTAAAGATTACGTGCACACATCCTTTCCGGTGAATCCCTCATGCATGTGAATGCCGTGCGGGAATGGATGCGCCACAAACAATGAAAAAGACTATATTGGGAGGTAATTATACTGTAGAATAGGGTTTGATCCCGTGGAAATCTTAAGGATTACAACTTTCAAGTCTAATGATGTTCAAGGAAGGTTAAATCAAGGGCAACTGGACTTGGTTGACACTTGAAGATGTTTCACCTCCCATCAAAGAGGCTTTTTCAGAATTAAAGAAAAAGTTTGCCGTTGATTCTTGAATAACTTTGACCTAGGTGACTGAGAATCCTCACCGACAAGTCTAATGATCTGTCTTATCCTGCCAAGGTTGCTTCCATTTTGAGAGGTGTGACTTTTGGGGCTTATTGCCATCTATTAAAAGCCATGCAATAATGTGTTGTCAGTGATAGATAAATATACCCGCACCCTTTAAATTTGCCCAATATGTAGCACTGGTAGCAGTATGTTTTAAACTCTCACCCTCACAAGTCTTACACCAGCTGTTCTACAAATCAACAAGATGTTAAACTCATTTTGCACAGAGCACAATTTTAAACTTTTTTCTGTTTACCCTATCACAAACCCTTTGAATCTTCAATCTTGTCTAAGATTTTCTGCCTCCTAGGAGAGTTAAGACAAACATTACAGCGAGACAGACATTTTGGTAGTGTGATTTGTTTTATCCATCACAGAGACACAGAGCGAGAGGGAAAGAGAGAGTCTTCATCTCCTCTGAGCTCCCAGGTGTAATCCCTCTGTACTGTATGTGCCCTGACCCAGAAAGAAGCTGCATTCCCATGCCACCTAGGAGGCTGGCATTAAAAACACAGCCACCGTCCCCACAGGCACTCACGCACTCATTCCCACCAGGGGATTGTGGGTAGATGAGTTCACCCCACGGCTCCTTGTTCTGTAGTCACTGGAAATGTGCGGCTCTTGTTTGTGAGGTAAACAGAATTGAGCGCTTTAGATGCTGCTGAAAAACCATGCTGTTGAAATTATCAAAGTGGATGCTGTAGAGTAGAGCTCTCTCTCTCTCTCTCTTTTCCTGTACTCTATCCTTGTCGGTTTCTCTCTTTATCTGCTATCCTTTTGTCCTCATTTCATCTATTACTTATTTTTTTTTTTTTTTACATCTTTTATCCTCTTATCTCATATCCCTCCCTTCTTGTTTTTTTGTATATTCTGTCTCATCGCCAGTCTGGACAGGCATGTGCAGTCTCACCACGGCCACCACAAGCCCTTCAAGTGCAAACTCTGCCCCTTTAAATCTGCCTACGTGAGTCGCTTGAAGAGCCACCTGCATAAGGCACACACAGGTAAATACAGACACACACACAGACACACGCACACACATACATTAAATCACATCTTACAGCTGTATCCATGACTAACAAGGTATTCCCAAGCCAGAATAGCAGCCTCCTGCTTATATCTTCCACATAACAATGCTGTGCTTGAATTAGCTTATGCAGCACAATGCAACCAGTGGATTAGCTGGAGGAGCAGCTTCACCATTCACTGAGTACATTAGATACACCTAATTAAGCACATCCAAAAGAATCACATTTGCATTCAGATTTGAGCCTAAATAGCCCAGATGAATTTCTTGTTAATATTGTTTATTTGGGAAAATGGTTTGAAACCCTCAGCATGTTACAAAGGTGAAGGCACATCGGTGTCTTTAGTTACACTGAGTGATTCTTTGCTGTGATTGTTTTTTGTTTTCGAGGGAGCCAGACAGCAGACAAAGACATAGATATTCAAGGAAATGCTAAAAAGCACCACCTGAGCAATCAATATATGAGCAAAAGAAACAATCTTAAGTCTGGTAAGCTAGAAAAGTGCTCTCAACTGTCGGATTGGTGAGAACAAGAAACAGCAGAATAAATTAACAACTGCTCCAGATAATTGACACAAACCAATTTTGAGTTGCAATTACATTTGAAAGGTGGAGTTTTGTACACTTTGTGAAAACAATCAGCATTCAGTTTCATCATTGTGGATCAGTTCTTTATATGTGTGTCTTTGCTTACAGTCCAACCAGCAGAAGATATTTTGGATTGAATGTCTTAGCAGAAACCGTTCAATCACAAAGTAGTTTGTTATTAAACTACTTCTTGTAATAATGTTTGCTTTGGTTGTAATGGCGCCACTCCTCAGGATGCTACTTGCCTTAGGTTGTTAAGCATATATATCCAACAGCTACAGGAAGCAAAATGCTTTAAATGCATTTAAAACTCTACTAAAGTGTTTGCCAACACACAGTAGCCAAAACAACATCAGTACAGTGATTTGCTTGGCTCACCAACCTGAGCAAAACTTAACGTTGGCTCTGGGGTCAGTCTGACTCAACAGATGTGGACAGCTGAAATCTGCCCTCAATGGCCGACTTTTGCAATCTTCTCCATTCAGGTCTCCTTTGCCAGTTTCATTGAAAGACAACAAAACAAGCAGTAGAACTAGCTAGCGAGCTCCATGCTAATTATAAAAAATTTTTCAAAAGTTCCTGACTATGCGTGATACCTCTTTGTGTGTGTGTGTGTGTGTGTGTGTGTGTGTGTGTGTGTGTGTGTGTGTGTGTGTTAGGGCTGAACAATTAATTCAAATCAAAACATGTGTCCAAAAACCATTTTAATTTTAATATTGTCATGCTGCAGAGATGTCCTGGCCTACACATCATAATCTACAGACTTAAGAAAACATCTTTGTTTGGTACAGATCCTTGCAAAAATAACACCATAATCATTTAAATATGTTTTTCAATGAAAATGAGAATAATGATTATCATTAGAGAAAAATTATCATTCCTTTGAATCGCAAATCTTATTGCTATTGTAATATCAGTCACAATAATAGAACATAATAATTGCAATTAGATATTTTTTCAAAATTGTTCAGCCCGTGTGTGTGTGTGTGTGTGTGTGTGTGTGTGTGTGTGTGTGTGTGTGTGTGTGTGTGTGTGTGTTGTATGGGTGGGTAAAAGGTTATTTTATGTGGAGTATTGTATGTAAGTGTTTTCTATTTAATTTGTTTAATGTTGTATATGTTTACTGTGAAGCACATTGAGTTTACCTGTGTATGAAATGTACTATACAAATATAATTGACTTGACTAATTAGTCCAAGGGGAGCACTATGTGAGTACAAGATGACATATTTCTTACAGACTGGCTCTGAGGGGAATATCTTTGTTTGTGGGGGACGATGTGTTTATTATCACTATATTTAAAGAATCTTCAACCATGTACAAGTCTTTGAAAATCTTTGTCTGCCTTTGTTCAGTCAGTTTCATATAGTAGTCAAGTTGTTGACGTGATGATTTTGGATTTTCCTTCAGGTGAGCAGCACACATACAAGTGCTTGTCGTGCCCCTTCTCCTCTATGACCATCAGCCAGCTGAAGGAGCACTCTCTGAGAGACCATGGTGAGGCCCTGACCCTCCCCAAACTGCGGGCTGCTACCCAGGCTGCTCATGCCGCCCTCAGGCCCTCCCGGCCGGCCAGTAACACAGAGCAGACTCCAGTGGACCTGGATGGTATGAGATCCTGCATAATGTCGTTTTAATAAGATCATAGGATAGGCCTGTCACGCTAGATTTGGAAAATCTCAATTGAGCATCAAGGCAGAATCCATTGTAATACAAACACCCTTAAAACAGAGTTTCTTAGCTTTGGAGAAAAGGGCCCAAGTGGGGTTTGATGAAGAAATATATGTTAGAAATATGCCTACATCATTTTCTCTATATATCATTTATATGTATATATATGTATATCACTATATTAGGGCTGCAACTAACAATTACTTTCATTATTAGGATGTTTTTTCCTTCTGTTCTAGATAATCATGTGGTTCATAAAATACCAGAAAATAGTGAAAAATGCTCATTATAAATTTCCACTGTCAAGGAGATGTACTCGCATATCCATATTTAATTCGACCAACTTTTCAAAGCCCAGAGAGACTCACTTAACTGTCATTTTATGACAAAGGAAAGAATCAAATCCTCACATTTGAGAAGCTGGATCTAGCACATGTTTTGCGTTTTTGATTGAACAATGACTAAATCAATTAGCAAAATAGCAGATGAATTTTACTTTATCGATTAAATAACTACTCAAATTTAACTTCAGAGCTGTTTCATTCACATCCTAAACTTTAGGTGGTTTTTTGTTGTTTTTTTTTTTATACTATTAATGTAACACATTAGATTTGCTATAAATAGGGAAAATCAGCAGGCAGCATCAACAAGTCTGTGTCATAGTCCTTGGAAGGGTTGTGTACACAGATTGAATACATTTTATGAGAATTCAGGAGTTTGACTGCTGAGGTTTGACTACCTAAGCCTTCTTTTATGTTGATTATGACGCCTGTCATTACTGAATATTTTCTATCAGAGAAGTGCCTTCACTGTAGGGCGGTGTAGCAGCTAACTCCTTGATGTGATGCCGTGTTGTAGGTGTTTTAGTGGCTGAGCAGCCGCGGCTTTAGCTTGCAGACTGTTCTTGGCAGCAGCTGCCACCTTGCTGCTGGAGCTGTGGAATCTTCCCTGGAGCTGAAGCAGGGCAGCATTCCTCAGTGCTCCGACCACCACTGTCAGCTGTGCTCTACCAAGACAAGCGAAGCATTGAGAAAGAGCAGAGCTGACATATTGAATGTCTCTCCACTGTGCCAAACCAGCTACCTTCAGTTGAATGTCTAAAAGTCTGATATTTGTAGTGGAGGGTTTGTTTTAAAAGGTTAACATTTTATTGGCTCTGATTGATTGAATATAGCTGCAGTTTTTAACAGTTACACCTGCACCTGCCCTTTATATGTAAGAACGAAGCTCTTTGAGCACTTTTTGTATGCTGCATTAAGATCATCCTTAATAATTTTAAGGCATTTTCCTGTTCCACTGTCTTCAACTCCTCACAGAAGTATCCCACCTCTCGTTTATGCAATGTAATAGACGCATCACCACTTTATGACAGAATTTGCTTTCCATCTGCTGTCTCATCTCCATACATCTCCACAATGCAGAGAAGATATTAAAAGCATGAATCAACTGTGGCATTGTTTCATTCGTGTGAATTCCTCTGCCTCCTCTGCGAAAGTGAGAAATTGGTTCTCAAGCATTTTGTAAAGTAAAAGTTTAAAAGAGAAGTGTTTTTTCTTCCAGTCTTCCTCATACTCTTGAGTGCTGAATGAAGCATTTTTCACATGGATAGATATTCTATTAGTGTCACTGTGGTTTATTTATTGATGTGTTGGAGGCTCAAAGTAGGACGAGAAGATGAGCTTGCTCACTGATATTATAGACTCTTGAGAAAGGGAATGAGGAGGGAAAGAGGTAGGGGACAAACGATGACTGTCATAGTGATACTTCTGTATCTATGAGGGGGAGGGGACACAACTACATTCCAGATAGTCTTGTCTCATTTAGAGAGTAAAGGATCAACTGCTTATTAAATACTATGTATGTGTACAGAATATATGCACTTTGTTTTTGAAGAAATCAGATATAAATAGAAAGAGGACGCAGATGAATCTATTTGGAGAAGATAAATAATGTAGGTTAAACTCCATCCTGCTCAGTAAAGTTATCCATTGGAATAACATGAGTCTTAGATGTACAGTGACTCTTGTGGGTTGAAAACTAGTGCCCAAATCCTTGTGACATTAGCTGAAAAGATATTATTTTAATTCCAATCATGTGTTCATGTTAGATTGGTCTATGTTAGGAAACAGTCTTGAAAGAGGAATATACTAATATACAAATTTAAATGGAGCTTGTTTGACTACTTTATGTAGAGTTAGGTAGTTTAGTACAGTGCTTCTCAACCTAGGGGTGGGCCCTCCAAAGGCTGAAAAGATAAATCTGAGGGGTCATGAGATGATTAATGTTCTGCTACATAAATATGCACTCTTTTTTTCACTTCTCTAATCTTTGCTTTTTGTGAAATGTTTGAGAGTTTTGCCTCTGTGGGCCACCTGTTTAAGTTTAGAGGGGAAATGTATCTTTGTGGAACTGCTTGTGGAACATCTTAAATGTGCCCCAAGTAGACACTTCTTTTTTGTAAGTGGTCACAGGCCAAAAAGGTTGGAAAACGCTGGTTTAAACAGTGTGTTGTCTTTCATAAGCTGTTCCATATTAACACTGTTATAATAGAATAAACATCATGTTATCTCAATTTCTCTGACCCTCTCTCAGACCCATCATACCTGGAGCCAGCGGATGTTCGTCAGCAGCTTAGTCATTACCAGCTGGCCTCCCGCAGTCACATGTCTTCCAGCTCAACACCTGGTGGCTCAACAGTGGCTGACAATCGACCAGACGGCATCCTCACTTGTGAGTTCTGTGAGTTCAGCTCTGGATACATGCAGAGCTTGCGTCGGCACTACAGGGACCGCCATGGTGGCAAGAAGCTCTTCAAGTGCAAAGACTGTTCCTTTTTCACCTGCTACAAGTAAGGAAAGACAGCTTGACAGGGATATACAATATGACTGTTGTATGCTATATGCTAAATATGCAATATAAGTATAAAAGTTTATGCAAAGTATATATGTATATTAATGTAAAGTATTAGAAACACACATTTAACTGTACATATACTAGATAGACCAGCACTGAATACATTCTCTCAATATGTCTGTGAAGGTTCTCAGTCATCCAGGTCATAGTTACCCAAGGAAGGTTAAAATTAAGGGCAATTGGACTTGGTTAAAGATACTCAAAACACATTTTATCCCTCATCCGAGAGACTTCAGACAGTTAGAACTGACGATGTCTCTCGAATGAGGGACGAAACGCTTTCGAGTATCTTCAACCAAGTCCAAGTCCTTGTATTTAACCTTCTTTGGAATCTCTCAATAGTGATCCTTTTTTCTGTCTCTGAATCAATCTCAGGAATACCTTCACCATGCATGTGGAGGCTGGTCACAACAACAATGCACCTGACGACTTCCCTAAAGACCTGCGCTGCCCTCTCTGCCTCTACCACACCAAACACAAGAGCAATATGATTGACCACATTGTCCTGCACAGAGGTACAACTAGGGACATATTGAACTCCACTTTTAAAAGAATAGTACGACATTTTGGGAAATGCGCTTATTTGCTTTCCTGCTGAGAGGTAAATAAGATGCAGCAAGATGGAAATAACCACTTCTGCTATGTAGAGACTGTGCAATGACTTCCTGGAGTCTCCGCTGGTTGCCTGGCAACCTCACAGTAATGACAAGACCAGGAAGTCACTTTACTCAGCCAAAAAAATAGTCCGGCACATTATGCTGTGTTCACACAATGTTGGTAGAATGTGAGATAAAAGGGAAACCTCCTGTTATTCCCACTGTGTTTCATGATTATTCCAAGATGGTTACCCCAACTGCTTGTCTGCCATATAAATAAACTGACTACTTCTACAGTGTAACATATTTGTAGCAGTTTGTTAAAAAGTGAGACCAGATACAAACTGTGTATAGCTTCTCTTTAATTATCAGACTTGATTGTGTTTAGATGTAACAGCCAGTGATGGTGCTATGTTGGCTGGTTTAGTTCTTTTCACCAAGGGGAGGTACTCAGAGTTACAAGTTGCAGGCTGATGTGAACGTTTTTTTGCCACTCTACAGCTAATCATTACGGTTTACCTCTCATAAAATCACAACTTTTTCATTTTTACAGTTTGCATGGATTATTTAAATGAGATACAATGTGTTAGTGAGCTTTAGAGGTTCGGGTTTACTTTTTAACAGAGCCAGGCTAACTGTTTTCAGTCTTTGTGCTAAGCTAACTGTCTCCTGGCTCCAACATCACATTTACCATACAGACATGAGGGCGGTATCAATCTTTTCATCAAACAAAATGTCAATTCCTTTAAACGCTATCACAGTCAAATGAGTGTTGGCAGTTGGCAGTAATGTGGTGTGATTAAGTGGTTTAAGAAAGTTCTGCAATGCTAGGGCTTATCAAACGTATTTACTGAATGATTGACAAACTGGACATACTCCTGACAAAACCTTGATACATGCACCATGTATCCCATTATAAAAAATGTAAACAGAATACAAACAAAGCAAACACAAATTATATAGAAACCGTATATACAAGTGGAGCTATTCATTTATTGAATAATGAAGGCATTGCATACAGTGTATTAGAACAGTCATAAGAACTGAAAGGTAACACTAGACACTTTGAATACAAGCAAGCACAGAGGGATGGAACTGATGCGGTAAGTCAGTAACACCTTTTGGGGGGTGTTTTTGCTAGTTTTAATATGGGACTATCTTTCTTTTGTATATAAAATTGTTCTGTCGTTATCTCTCGCTGCTCTTCTTTCCCTCTACCCTGCTCTGCCATTATTTCCATTGCCTTCCATTTCTCCAACCTAATAATCCACTTCACTTTCTCCTCCTCCTCCACCAGAGGAGCGTGTGGGTCCACTGGAGGTCAGCCGCTCCAAGCTGTCACGTCACCTTCAGGGCCTGGTGTTCCGTTGCCACAAATGCACCTTCACATGCTCCAGTGACCAGGCCTTGCAGCTGCACCTGCAAAAGCACGCTGAGATCAAACCCTACCAGTGCCAGCTCTGTTATTATGACAGCAGTCGACGGAGCCAGCTAGAGGAGCATCTACGCCTTGAGCACAAGGTCAGCTGGATTCTACATATGATGCGCATGATGTTTTGTGCAACTAAACTAAATTGATATACAGTACCTTACGTAATTGGTTTCTACAATATGATTGAAAAAGTAGGAAGAATATGGCCATCACTAATATGTAAAATGGCCTCATTTGACAGATGAGAGGCTTTCTGGGGAGTTTTACTGAATGTGGTTTTTATAATCAGTCTGCTTAATGGATAGAAAATGAGATGTTTTCAGCTTATACACACTGTCATTTCAAACTGTTAGTTTGTTAGTCTGTTATTAGTTCTAACCTTTGCTGGTTTTGTGGGAGCTTATCAAGAGGCCTGTGCCAAGCAACTGTCTATATTCTAACAGTGCCAAATCCAATTTACAACTCCTAAATTAAACTTGTCAGCTGTAATCAGCTGCTGGATTAATAAAAAAAGAACAAAAAACAGATCAAACATCTGGAAACACTTTGAAACCCAGAAATAGAACTGATGCAATTTTTAAAATAAAATCTATATAATCAGGCAAGTAAAAAGAGTTTCATCTTTAGCCACCAAACTCCAGTGGAAATCTTTTCACACAACACCATAGTAAAAGCTTCTAAAATTGTTATAGTAAAACTATTTAGCATGCCAAAAGGTAGTCTTTTTTATTTTTATGGTCTCATTACACAATAATACAAAGAATTGTAGTCAATGATAAGTCATGACATGTATTCACATTTTGAAGTGATGCCATGCAGCAGGTGGGAAGAGGGTGCACGCAGACTGAAACAGCCAGTAAACGCCCAGTAAAAGTGCAGCAATAGCACAGGAAGACTTTGTTTATTTGGTGATTTTAGGTTCACCCAAACTTCAGTAAGAGTTGGAATCTCTTTGCCTCAATATACTGCTCCTTTGCCTTGCAGCTTCACTTGTGTAAAACTGATGAAATGACAAAAAAGGAGCTAAAATGCAGATTTCTACAACATCAGTTGAAATGTAAATACGCTACTCCCACTGACTACGGGTGAACGCAGCAGTTTCACCTTAAAACCCATATCAGCCAGCCTTAAGGGTCAGGGAAAACCCTGTTAATGATTACCTCGCAGCTATCATTCATTGTGTGTATGGTATAATTTTTTCAACTTGTGTAATAAAGCTTTATTAGATGAGAAATTATAAGACCATCCGAATTACAGTGGACCATAAAGTCAGTCAGGTTAATGAAAGTATGTAAAGCACCAAATTTGTTTGGCCCACAAAACACCTCTGTTCTTCCCTCCTTATTTTTCCATTCAAACATCATCCTTTGGAGTCCTTAAAAGTAAATATTACCACATGGAGGAGATTTATTATAACAAGATGGCATTGATACACAAGCTTACAAAGCCCAAATGAAACTCTATGTTGTATCTTAACAGATAAGGAGATAAAAAATATCTGTGAAATGGCTACTGAATGATACAGTGGGACAAGATGAGAAGGTGCATATAAGATTTCTAGAGCATATATATAAACATATATATAAGAGCTCAGTGCAGGTTTTGTTTGTATTATATGAATAGTGGCAGGTGCTGCTAGCATTCTCTGACTGGTGGGTTTTTCCCCACTTATGTCTACATATTTGGTACTGGTGCTGCTGTTTGTCTTTATAAATTTTATTTGATGAAAGTATGAGGACCAAAAAAATCATAAATAAAGGAGTACAAGTGATTGGCAGTGTGGGGGAGTTTTTGGTCCTTTCATGTGTAGATGAATGGAAAAAAAGGTCAAGAAAACGATGAAGGCAATCGGAAAATATTTTTTTAATATTTGATGAGTTTTATTTTTGCCCTCAGACTAATGTAAATATACAGCTCTATCTTGGAAAAACAGCCATGTCCAATGTTGACATGCAGTTAAAAGGACGAATGAGAGAGCAGGGCTCCTCCTGGGTGAGACACATAGCTAAAGCTTAAGAACAGATGTTGGGAGGAAGGAATTGCTCAGAAAGAGTGACATAATTTGTGATAAGATACATAATCCCATATAACCCCATCTTATAATCAAAATATTAAATCTTCTTCATCAAAATACCTCTGTTTCATATCAATATAAGTTGACTGATCGTCTTATGCTGCAATATACAGTATACAAACCTCTGGCCTATTAGATGACAGGCCTTCACAAACAGCTTGAAAAGCTGTTGTTGTACTTTGGGCTAATAGAAATTTCAAGCAGCCTCAAAACATAAAGATTCTGTTGAAAAATGGGCTTCTGCTAAAACATTTACTTATTTTGTGTTACAAGAAATTAACTAAACATCAACTTTACTGTCTTAACCCAGTTGTAAAATCCATATAAAGAGGTTCCAGAATTTATAAAACTGATTTCAGTAAGGAACGTATGATATCCTAAAATGCATTTATTTGCTTTTAAGTTGCAATTTATTTTATTAAAAAAAGAAAAATTAAGTCCTAAACACACATACATGTAATATGCCTTGTGCAAAATGTAGTTTCCACCCTTTCACTTGTTAATGTTTTTGAAGGCTTTAAGAAACTGCCATATAAAAGAAAAACCACACAGTTTCCCAAGATAAGTACTGCTCAGACAGTGGGGTAATGTGGTAACAATGGGCCCCAGTGCAGGCTGTTATGATGGGTCCTTGGGCTACACCGTTACGAAGCACACACGCACACACTGCATTCTTGTCTAGCAGGGAACCCTATATTGGCAATTTTATGAGCCTTGTTTCCTTGTTTTGCCACCGTTTAACAACTGATAAGATTAGATGCAGTAAATACCTAATTTAAAGCTCCTTAAATTGATTTCTTTCCATATTAACATATTAAATTCAACATTTCTCTTTGTGTGCGTCTCTCTAACACACACATGCTGCAGCAGCAGCAGCAGCAGCAGCTGTGTTGCGTGTGGCGGTACCATCATGTGATGTATTTTGTTGGTGTCACCTAGACAAAAGTACAAAAGTCAAAGAGAAAGTTATAAGGAGCATGGCCGGTGTTGTCATTGTTAAAATCCTGAAACGTCACTACAAACAGCTGAGTGCAGGGGAGGTGTGCGCAGTGCTGAAATGACACAGACTTTTTTGGACAACTTCAGTACAATAACCTCCCAAATCACGACAATCACATTCCTCTTCGACAGAGAGGCAAGACATTATGGTGAATAATAAAGAAAAGTGGCCTACTAATACCACAACACCATGTTCTGAAAACAGGCCAGCTACGGCGCACACACAGTTTAATACCCACAAGCCCATCCGCACAATTAAACAGGTAGGACTATTCAGCGGCTATCTGTCCCTGAAATGATACCAGCCTTTAAGACAACGGCACTGGAGCCACACCAAACCCACTGAAAAAGCACTTGTAAAGTTACTCACCTATTTTAATGGCATCCAACAAGCCTGCATTGAGCGAAATCTTTGACAATGTCCTCAGTAATCCAAAACCATCTTATTTGGGAGCTTTGCCACCCTCTCCTCCTGTTCTTTTCTCTCCAGTCTCTTACTGAAAAAACTTTTATGTGTGAATACCATGACTGCTAGCTTGCACGTGTGCTCTGCTAGTCTAGTCAGATTTTGCGTTTCACCCTGTTTCTTGATTCTTGTCATCTTCTCACATGATCAAATAGAAATTGAAGATTGGGCATTCATTTACACATTACCCAGCAATCATCACTGCATAAGTGGGCAATGTGACACGAATACCAAAGAAAATAAGACTAAATTCATTCTGTTAAATCTGTGGAATCTATTTTTTTATATACCATGTAACTGACAAAGACCAGCTCATAACTCGGCGGGCCCGCACTGTCCAGGGGGCCCTTGATGGGAGCGGGCCCGTCGAGTTATGAGCTGGTTTTGCATTGGTCCCAATGCAGCTGCACGGTGTGCACTATCTATACCTATGCCCCTGCGCTCAGAGCACACAATACCAAACTAATTAAGACCTCCTGTTTGTGATCAGGTTATCCGGAACTTTGAGCTGATGGGCCGGGTCAACCTGGACCAGCTGGAGATGATAAAGGAACAAGGAAGCAGCACAGAGGAGGAAGAAGAGAGAGAAATTATGGAGATGGTTGGAGATGGAAAAGTAGCTGCTGCAGAGGAGGAGGATGATGACGATGACGAAGGAATGGAAATTATGGAGAACATAGTGGAGGAGCAGAGAGAGATGGATGATGAGGAGCTAGAGGACGACATCAAAGAGGAAGAGGAGGAGGAGGAGGAGGAGGAGGAAGAAGATGAGGAAGAGGAAGATGAAGAGGAAGTCAAGGAAGTGGAGGAAGAAAGGCCTGCTCTACAAGGTAAATACAGATTAAGTAATAAAGATCTTGTCATTCTCTTATGTAATATTGCATAATATACTCCTCCTTATATATAAAGCCACATTATTTATAATGTGAACTTGGTTTTGAAAACTGAATACTTATTATCAAATGACAACACACCTAATCCTGTCTGTCAGTAACTGTCGGGGTATAGAAGAAAAAGTATTTCAAGAAGTTTGAATCCTCCACTTCTTGGTTCTATCGATTCTTCATGAGCAGTGTTTGTCTTCCAAAATAGTCAAAGTCTCATTGTAATTCTGAATTGATTTTTTCATTTCAGTCTTCTATCTTATAATTCACTGACTATACTTGACTGGTATCGGTTGCTCGTTGAAGGAGAAAGTAGATTTCATACCAAAATATTACTGATCATCCCTGCTCTACAGAGGAGCCAACATTCATTTCTAATACATTAAGCCTTTCTACTTTGTGATTGATGTATAATTTTGTATAGGATGCTGATTACCTGATAATAAATACATTATAGCAGGGGTTCCCAAACCTTTTCAGCTAGAGACCCAAAATTTACAAAAATACATCATGAATTGCCATAACATCTTAATTTATAAACTAACAAAGAACACAACAAAACGTGAATTTAAAATGCAGATTATAATATGATTCTGCCGGTCTGTGTTCCAGGACCTCCTGATTTACAAATTATGTACTACATTGCATTGTTATGCTTTTACTCACCTACCAAAATGGGTCCTCAAATATTGTAAGAAATAGGAAATGGACACTTGTGAAATTACTCTATTCTGACGCTGACCAAGCATTTGATCTCTATTTCCCAGAAGTTCTAGCATCTCCTACCAGCAGCACCAGCAGCAGCTCTGGGCCGAGCGCTGCAGAGAAGCGTCTCCCCTGTGAGTTCTGTGGGCGCTGCTTCACCAACAGCCTTGAGTGGGAACGACATGTCCTTCGACATGGCATGTTAGTATTTTTTTCCTATTTCCTCTTTGCTTTTTTTCCTTTTTCCTATTTATCTCTTTGTGTGTGAGCTTGTGCACCTTAAGCCACCATGGTCCACTTTACCTAACTTTTTGGTCTTTGCTCAAACAATTTAGTTCTGTGTTTATTTTATTAAAGGCATGAGTTTGTAATGTAATGTCATGTTCCTCAGATGATCAATCATAATAACTTGGGAAATCAGCTGACTTTCCATTAGGTTGACATTTCCCCAGGGAATGAGTTGTAATAACTTTGCTAATCACCTGACTTTTCATCTAGCACCACCATCAAATAGATTTTCAGTTTGTCCAATACTTTGGTTTATGACCAAATACCTGATGAATTAATGACATTACCATCAGCCTTGGCTTTACCCTGTGTTTAGTGCTGATTATTAAACGTTAGCATGCTAACATGCTAAATTAGGATAGCAAACATACCTGCTAAACATTAGCATGTTAGCATTGTGAGCATGTTAGCCTCACCTCTGCTGAAGTACAACCTCACACAGACTTTTAGCCCTGTTTTATTTCTGTCCACACTGGATACATGTATATATGTGTCATTAGTCGGATGTTTTTCACATCTGTCCACATCTTAAAAGCACTTACTTTTGCTCCCTCTTCATTGTAAGGATGGTTAACAACAGCCGAATGGATACCAGCACCACCTCCGCAATAGAGGCCTCAGCGTCATCTTCCAGTGGCTCCTCTGTCCTAATGGACACAGGTTTGGACCTGTCCAGCAAAGAGGAAGGGAACCCCGCTGATTTATCACTGAGAAGTCAAAGCCAGTATGTGGAAGACAAAGCAATGCTTGAAACCAAAAAGGATCAACTATTTGGTTGAACTGATTGTGGGCTCTTGTGCTAGAAACTGATAACATTGGGTAGGCTCAGCACTGAGATGGATCTTAAAATAGGACGTTAAAGGAAACAAAGAGATTTAAACTGAAAAAAAGTGACTTCTTATGAGTTGACGCATTACTAGATTTTAGGTGTTACATATTTAAGTATTAGGTTGTGCTGCATAAAACGGCTGAGCTCTTTAAATGGGCAGTCCCCTAGGACAGATCTTAATATATTGGTAACCAATAGTGAACAGAACTCTTTATTGCTGACATTCTGGTCAAATCTACAGTGAAAGATCCCACCTAGATAAAACAAAGCTATTTATAAAGAATGTTGTCCAAAATGATTAACTAAATTTAGCATTTTATTATTTGAAGCACCTTTTACACTCCCCCTGCTCATCCAAAACAGGGTTACTGTAAATTTACCTAAAAGGAACAAATAAAATATGAAAGCATTTACACCCGTTGCGCACTGTAGAGCTACCTTTTCTTGTTTCTTGTTGAAATTTGAGACTTTTTTTCATCTTAGCCTCATGTTAAATGTGTAGAAGTATTCCCTGAGGAAGAGTCGCACCTTATCTATTTTAGTAAAATGACAGTTCATGTTTTCTTCATTCGTAGAAATACTGATAATTTCCCTCAATGTTTGTAGCAAATTGCTATATTTTAGGTCCCTTAATATTATACTACGTATAAGCCTTCAGCCTGTGGCACCCTTCGCATTTTGACTGTACTATTTTATTGCCCAGTAATTTCACTGGTGAAATCGTGGAAATAAATGGACTGGTTTAAATCTTCCTTCCCCTGTAAAATATCATGTTGTTTGTAGTCCAGGTTAAACAATATGACAGTTGACCTGTGCACTCAGAAGATCAATATAACAACAGTGATATGTTTAACATGTTTAACATCTATATGATGTAGTTATCCGTTAAGATGAGCAAAAGCAAAAGTTAGCCCAGAACCTAACTACAGGTTTTAACAACGGTGGTGTAGTATTTGCAGACATGATCAATAGACTGAGATTACACAGTGCAAAATTTGTAATTGGATGTGCCAGAATTCAGCTCTGTTCACATACTGTTAGTGGATCCACAAATGATAATTAAATGCAACGTTTGGAGGCTTTTATTGACATATGCATACCTGCGATCTGGCTGACGGGATTACACTGTGCGCCAACCAAGTGTTGACCACCACGGCTGAGTGTTGAAGCCAGTGTGCAAGTGCTTTCAAGGGCAGTTCCTGTAATGGCTTTCTTTAAAGTCATTGTTTAATTAAGATAAGATTGGGTTAATCAATTGCACAGACAGTAAGTACTGGTACAAAGAAATGTGGTTTATCATCTAAACAGGAAATGCAAATGGTAACAAAGAGGATGAGGTTTAATCAAACATTATATATATATATATAATATACACACACATATATATACATATGCCCTGCAGATAGCTTTGATTTATTGCCAAGGTTTCCAAATTTAAATCCATCTCTGAGATTTCTGTATTTCTGCTAATCCAATAGAAGGGAATGGAATTTCATTATTTCATTTGTTATACTCACAGCATTGAAACTTTTCAGAAATTTTCATCTGAACTATTTTGTACCAAATAAATAGTCCCTATGAAAGCTGACAGTGTGTTCTGTGTGTTGTTTTTTAAGTATGTTTTTTTTTTTTAATGCTGTGAGCACCACAAATGAAATGCCATGCTAAAATTGGTATGTTTGGAGCCATGTTTACTTGACTGACAGATGTCTCTGCCTTTCACAGTCAGCCCTGGTGATTACCTCAACTCCATCCAGTTTCCTCCACATCGCCCAAATTCGCATTTTTAGACTCCAAAATGACTGACAGGCTGGCATCGAGGATTAAACTCAAATCTAGTGCTTCAAAACACCCCTTCAGAAACTTATGGCTGATGCCACAGACACCAAACATGTTTTTCTACAGTCTATTGTCCAGTTTTGACATGATGGGAGACACTGAAAAGACAAGTGTAACCAGGTCAGAAAGCCCTAAAACCATTTGTTTCCACATATATAAAGTATATTCGGCACTGGGACTGTATCTTGGAGATTTTACTTTTTAAAGGTGTCAAATTCCCCAACTTTAACCCCTTTAAATTCTCATCCTGTATTGAAACAACTGTCATAGCTTGCATTTGTGTGCTTCTTTTTAGAAAATGTTGTTCACGTTATTGTTGATACTGACAAAAGGCAGAGATTGTATTTGTTGGAAGTTGCTGCTTGAATGCCCTAAAGCCTTATGAGATAATGAATAGCAATTAAGTCAAATTTATGTCCAATTCCAATAAGACCAATAAGCAAACTTAAGTGGCCTGAAATAAAATGGCTGATAAACACAATGTTAAATTTGTAGAGGAGCACAATTAATGTAATTGTGTTCTTGGTACCCAAATATTTACCAAACCTGCTGTGTTTGCTGCTGTGATTGTCCTTCCTGAGCATTTAACCATTGATGGAAATGGGAAATCTGGGTTAGGACCATAGAATTTTGGAATTAGAATTTCTATGGATGTAACCCAGGTAAACTACATGTCTGCAGCCATGTATAGAAAACAAAACTACTCGTTTAAGTGTTTGAACTGTGGTGTTTCAGAAAGGATACTTTAACCCTTTTTTCCTTTAGGTGTTCTCATTTTTTTTCAAAAAAAGAAAAAAGAAATCTAAAGATGATAGCTAACCCTTAGGGGCTTTTTGAGTCCCCAATCCAACATTATTACACTGTTGTACAATGTCTGGTTACAATGAAAATATCTCCTTTTTTGTACTGTAATGGGAATGAGCAGATAGGAAGAGCAGTGTGGTTGTATAATATTTAAAGGCGAGAAGGAAAATGATGCAGTTCTGCGGCCAATTAATGGCCAGGGCTTTTATTGCAAAGAAGAAAAACATGGCAGAGTAAGACACAAGAAAAAAATTGTTCCTTTTGGGGCATTTACCTAAACTGCTTGGTCCTTTTCTGGGATTGGCCACCATCTGGGTTGCCAGACAACCAATAGATCCATCTGCGATCTAGCTCACTCATGTCCACTCTGACATCTGACACACCAGTATCTTCTATCCCTGACCTGTAAGGGCATCAGCTCACTTGATCCAAGTAGGCCTGTTCATAGTCTACCCTGTCAACAATAGGTGGGAATGTAGCAGCCCCACTTTGCTCCTCAGTCCTTGTTATACCTTAAAAACTGGTTGAGTTGGTGCTGAATCTCAAAGCGCTTTTTCTGTTTTTCAGGACCAGCTTGTAGCTTTTTGAAAGTGAAACCGTTTGAAAACTGTTGTTGTAGAAATAAGCTTTGTAAGGCAGCTTGTTGCCCAACTTGAAAGCCCAGTAAAGCAGATGATAAACTGGGACGATCTGGGTAATGAAGCTGTCAACCCCAAATTGTTTGTTGTTCTGTGATCATTTTAAGAGAAAATGACTATGAATCCCTCACTGTGTGCAGTCTCTAGACTGTAATATTCCCAGTTTACCCAAAGTTACGCCCCTGCTGACAACACACTGGATACTTGTATATATGTTTAGTTTGTTTCCGATGCATTTCTCTTTTCAGACTGTTGTCTCCATAGTTTGACACTAGAATCTCTCCTTCTTGCCTTTCTTCCCATATAAATCTGATTACCTGATGGTGGGTTGTGATGTTGCCTAGAATGATTGTTTACAATTTTATTCCATTTATCTCTGGATATTCTGTAAATATTGTAATTCATTGTCTTTTTTTAACTTGATAATAAAGTTATCAGATAACGGTTAATTGTGTTTATCTCCTCTTTGGGCAGACAAATATTGTTTAAATTCAATCAGGGCTGTAAAATGTGACTCTTGCTTAACACTAAGATGTTAAGACTGTGATAATTTAAATATAGAATTGTGGGAACATGCTCTACTTTTACCTTGTGAAATAACATTTTCTATATTTTAAGCGGACTTCATACACATGATATCACCTGTAAAATCACTTCCATGTGTGATATATAACTGCCCTCAAAGTGAATTATGCATATCAGCACATATGTCAAAGTATTAACACTCCCTGATAATACAGCCTTCTAAATAGCAAATTGAATTCTTAGAAAAACAATCTATCAATTTTGATCAAATAGTGAGTACTTCATTACTTGCAGTTTATGCTGCATATGAGTATCATAGGAAAAGGCCTCCATTTTTATTTGTTTCGTTGTATTTATACAAAATGTATATTATTACCACTGCCTTCCTTGTCACTGTCACAATGTTCTTGCTCATGTTGGTAATGGTTGGGTCACTGTAAATAATATTATGAAGAGTACTGTCAGACCTGCTCTATATGAAAAGCGCCCTGAGATAACCTCTGCTATGATTTCACGCTATATAAATAAAAAAATTATTTAATACAAATACCCAGCAAGTCTGTCTCCAGGTGGCAGAACACTAAAGAAGGGGTGGGCATAGCTACTTCATGTTAGTCATAAATAAAAAAAAAAAGATTAGATAGGCAATCATTTACAGTTCGTGGCAGTGAGAAGAGCTGAAACTCATTACACTACATTTGCATCTGAGCTCTTCTCAGAAGGCCATTAGCAAGTGCCCAGAGAGAGAAACAAACACCTGACTTTCACCATTGGAGCCAGCCTTATCTTACTAAAAATAACATTATTTGCTTAAATCTTTGGACAGCAATGATACCTTTGGAATCCCAGTTTGAGAATGTCTCTTAGCTAAAGATATTTTTAGTCATGCCAAATTGAGCTCAAATCACCACTTTCCCTAAGTAGAGCTTCACAGAGCTGCTAGCATGTCTTTTCATTAGCCTTACTGTATGTTTATTCTTACCATTCACTTTTAGGACGGTTAACAACAGTCAGATGGACAACAGCACTACTTCAGCCTTTGTGTAGTATTTGTTGGTGATACTCAGTGGACACACTCTCGTCCAGTAATGTGCAGTAATTCACACCTCCTCCCAAGTTAATCATATCCTTTGTGAAATGTATTCATAGTTATCTTTTCTAGCTTTTGTGCAACATGTTTCCCATTTTCAGTGACATATAGGATTTCCTTTGTAACATGTCCACAGAGCCGCTAGAACAACCAATAATAGTTCGGGCAGCTTGTCCACAGGAAATAGCTTTGGGCTGAGAAGGCATCTCAGTGGCCTTCACTTTGTGTTCCACCCTTCTGTTGCTCTCTCTCTCTTCTCTGCTCTACTCCACTCCACACTCTGCAACAGCTCTGCTGACCAAAGCTACAAACCCTGCAAATGTTACGTCTGTGTGTAATGTACATGGATGAAATGCATGTCAGCTATGTTTGCACTTCTTTCAGTTTGGGTCTTTTTATTATATCACTAAATCCCAGCACTTGGAGTAGTCTGCCTCTACTGTCTTTATATTGAAAATGTCAATTACACATATGTCCTCTGCATTTCCTCTCCTGCCGATTTTAGAAGGAGCCACGTCTTTATTTCACATGTCTAACATCATCTCTTATAAATATCTCCGACTCATCAGGGATCAGACTGTAATCTCTATGGCTCATCACTTCAGAGGGGGCTGATGGCAGACTGACGACCCCTGGAGACAGGAGCAAGAGGCACAGCCACAGTGGGGAGAGGGAAAAAGAGGACACTGCTACTGCTGCTGCTGAGTGGAGCAACATAAGGAATGCCTGATGACAGTGTGTGCTCAGGCCAAGGCAGGCAAAGGTATTAGTTCTGTCGTAACAACAGGAGGATGGGGGGGGGGGGACTGATTGGAGAGATGGATAGGAAAGTCAGGATAGAGTAAGAGATGAAGAGTAAGATAGGCAGAAGGACAGCGAGTGACAGTTGAGATGAGCTTTAGATAGACAGACTCATACATACAGTCATAGAACCTGAGTGGAAGTGATATGCGAATAAGGGAGACGTGGCCCAGGGAAGTGACCCCATTGAGCTCTAGCATATGATCTCTTGTACTTAACAGTCCTCTCAAAGTCAGAGCTGGGCAACATGGCAGTATGTGAGACAAGTCAATAAAGCCTCTGAATACTGAGTGCTGGATTTTGAAATTCCTCCATGCTTGAAGTAACAGGGTTGTTGTGAAACTTGTGCTAACAGGATAAAACGCTATGTCAAGTTCAGTACAATATTTTTATATTACCAGTATTTATTTATACCGCAGGAGACTGTACTGTATAAAGCAGTCTATTTTAGTCTTATTTAATGGACAGTAACTTTGTTTTTATTTACTGTAACAACGGTACTTCTTTGTTTGACACTTGTTTATGCTACTTGTACACTCATCTATCTCTGCTCTTGTCTTTGCTGCTGCAAACTGCAATTTCCCCCACTGTGGGACAAATAAAGGTTTTCTTATCTTAAGGGCAGCGAGTCTATTCCGCCAATGTCAGCCTTGAGAGGAATGTGAGGAAGAAGCACCAAAAACATTCAACTTATGGATCCAGAGGTGAAATGCAAGTACTGTTTTCATCACGTCAATTAAAGTTTACATTAAAATTGCATATATATAATATTATGTTAAACTTTGTAGCACTTAAAAGGATGGATTTAATTAAACAATGGTGGAAAGTAAGCAAATACATTTCCTCGTGTAATATGCTTAGCTTTACTTGAGTATTTTCTGTTACTAGTATTGTACTCTACTACGATTATGAACTGTTATGGTGACTTTGCAGCGTGGCCTGTATTAATTAATTAATTTGCTGCACATTGACAAACTACAACATTTAAATACTTATATTTTTTAAGTGCCATGTTAAATGCAGGACTATCCTTTGTGGTGGAGGATTTTTTTAAATTGAGGTATTTCGGCTTTAATTTAAGTAAGGGATATGATGAATGCTTCTTCCACCAGTTAAAATTTAATTAAAAATAAAATGTTCGCTGCAATTGAAAGGCTCCCCGAAAGGAGCGCTGTAGCCAAACTTTCTTACATAGAAGAAGAAAAGCGAAAAGTCATGGCGGCTGACAGTTTGTAATGAGCCAACGAAAACAGCAAAGGTTCTTGCAAGTTGGACTATCACCGGTTAAACCAGGCTCGGGGATAAATACGCAAACGTCAAAATGCTGATAACATTGAAAACCTTACAGCAGCAGACGTTCAAAATCGACATCGATGAAGAGGAGACGGTGAGAGTTGAAACCATACATTTATGAAGGGGGTGGAGTGGGAGTTGGGTATGTCCTGAAACCGTGTTATTTAGTTTTTGACCATTTCATGTTAGACGAACGGTTCTGCGGAAATACGATAGATAACGTTATATTTTAGATGGACCAACTGTTCGGATTAACATGGCGTGTGTTTGACGTGTGACTTAAGACTACAAGCTTAACGTTAGTGTAGTAAATACTGGTCAGGAAAGTAGTTTGAAGTGTCAGTATTTAGTCGCAGCCCACTTATAGTTCCAGATGGGGGGGTAGCATTAACGTTGACTAGCGTTGTGTTTGTAGGTAAACTAGTAATGTTAAGTTGTGATTAACACAGTTTATTTCTGTAAAATAAATTGAAATTAGCGCCATGCTGGTGACAGCAGCAGTTAATGAACGTTGTCTAATGTAGTTATAGCGTTTAAGGTAACGTTTGTGTTAATTAAGCTAGTTAGTTTAAGTTAACGTTAACTTACGTCACGTTATCGTAAAAACCAACGCTAACGTTAAACGTTGTGTTGGGTGATAAATTAAAACTAACTTTGGATGACCGAGGCCTCAACGCTATTGTAATGCAGTTGAATTTGCATTTTGCATCTTTAACAGTTAACTCTTACTTTAGAAATGCTGCTTTATACCTTGTGTTACGTTAGCTAAGTATACAGCCACCATACTTTACGTTAAGATAAATTTAAGCACACATGAAAGCTAAATTTTATGAATTTTGGCTTAACGTTAGGTATAAAACGTTACGCCGTCTGTCTGTATTTTGTATTCAGTGTTCAACATGGTTCTCCAGTTTAATGATGTTGGTAGGAGTAACTGCACACTTTGGACTTTATTTTTGAACTATGCTATAGTTGGTGTTGGGCGAAATGCTGTCGGAAAAGGATAAAGAAAAGTGTGTGTGTGTTCACAGGTGAAGACATTAAAAGAGAAGATTGAACAGGAGAAAGGAAAGGACCATTTTTCAGTTTCTGAGCTGAAACTGATATATGCTGGTATGTTACAGGCTTCTTGTAGCCTCACATTTCTTGATAATGGTTTCTCTTCTCCTTATCCAGTCAAAATCTAGACTGCCTTGATTTTCATATTAATGGTTGATTAAAGGTAGACTAAATGTCACGTTTAGAAATTCTTGCAAATTGGTGATTCTGATAGTGACAGGGAGGTCTTTTGGCAACTGACACAAGACTCGGGTCAGGAAGCATCTTGTTTATCCAATGTTTTCATTGTTGAGATGGACTTTAATTCTCACTTTTTAGTGTGTTCTCTTGGATAGGCCTATCTATGACCTTGATCAGTGGATACCATCATGCCTTGGTTTGTCCTTATTCATATTGGCATCCACATTTATCTTTTCTCTATGTTGTTTTCTGTCAGGGAGCCTTACATTGTCATTAAAGCTACCATGGATCCAAGTAGCTAGCTCGTCACCTAGCTTCCAAGCTAGACAGTTCTCTTGAAGCCGAAAGTGGGCCTACATTAAGACTATTAAAATATTTAAAATGTTTGACAGCGGAGTAGTTCTGCATTAAGAAGAAATTTTCTTCCCATTAATTGTTTATATTTATAATATAAGGGCTGAACGATTTGGGGATATCTGCCAGATATTGCGATTATGATTCAATTTCAAATTTTTTTGAATTGAAGTTTTGCTAAAGTTCAATATTCACTGCCAGTCTATTTTTGACAGAAGCCGCATCAAGCAGCACAGAGCAGATAAACCAGACAGGAAGTCAGAACGGCATAGAGAATCTGGTCAATTTTCAAAATAAAACACCCATTGCAGACTCCCAATCGTACATCAATAATAAACACAGTTAAAACAGACCAAAAAAGACACAATTTAACGTAGCCTACTTAACCATGGTTGAAGCACCAAAATTAAGGACAACTGAACAAATAAGCAAAATCTGAATAACTCTGTTTATTAGACGGACAAAACGCTTTTATTCTGAAATGCTCCATGTGGATATGTAGCCCGAGCGGAGCGGAAGGGGCTCACAGAGAGCTGTTATCTCTACTTGAAGCATACAAAATGACAAATTAACAACTAAAGGTGTGGGTTAAACGCTCCGCTGCTGAAACACTTAAGTGTGAGTTGACACCGGACAAAACCGCGGCACAACCGCTGCCTGTGTCGGTTCGGCTAGCGCCATTATCCCACACGTTTTCCTCTAGTTTGTTGTTGTAAAATGTTCAAGCCCTGTGCATGAATTTGCAACTTCATGGCTGTTTAAAACGGGTCAGATGCGCTGTATAATAATTAACCTACATTTAATCGCGTCTTCACAATTAGCTAATCGTATTCTATCGAAAACGATTAACCGTTCAGCCTTGTGTGTGTGTATGTGTGTATATATGTGTATACACATATTATAAATGGAGACGAAAGAGTGAGTCTTAAACCACTGTGGCAATAAAATTTAAAGTGGTTCATATCATCTTGTTCAACAACAATGTGGTACACCTCCAGAGTACTGCAGAAATCAAGGAAAAATGACTTGATCCGCTCACATCTATTGCTGCTGCACACTGAAAAATTAAGCTGCTGTTTAGTTCCTCTGTGGTTGACTTCTGATTACCTTTCTTTTACCGCTGTGCAGTAGTGTTTTAATGGAGCACAGTGTGGCATTTCTGACAGCTGGCATACCCTGAGCAATCTAACAAATAATCAAAAATAGGTCAGGCTTCATAATGGCCCATATCAATCAATCAAATACTGCCTGGACTCTCCTTAATCCCCATACTGCAGATTGGCTCCAAATATCTCAATTTATAATTTATTGTTATTGGTAATTAAATTTTCATAGGGTTGTTCTGCTCTCGTGTTTGCAAACAAAACTGATGTAAACAAGCCTTAAACAGGATTGGGAAAACATAGTTATTAGATTTAGCTTTTGTTGTCTGTTGACTTAATTTGTGAGTCATAGTATGGGACTATTCTTTAGTCTACAGTTGGATTAAGGACTGAGCCTTTAAAATGCACTGGATTTGGTCTACTCATGGAATGAGAGGCCTAAATTAATTTATTTTGTCCCTGTCATTTTAGATACTCAGTGATATTGTACAGATATAAAATTGTAGTGCTGCAGAGCGGGTTAATTGTTACTGAAGGCCTATATACTTTAATGCTTAGCAGCCAAAGCAGACTGCACTAAAGCTACAGCAGGGCTGGTTTTCTCAAATTGTTTTAATCTCCTGTTGCCTGTAGCAAGAAACCTGCCAAAGAAGAACACACCTGTCTGTCAGACAAATGAAAATGTGTTTCATGACATAGCTACCTTCATGTATTTAATCAAGCTTTGCAGTCATCTGTCTTTCAAAAGAGAGATTTTTGTCAGTCCCAATTACAGCAGTGTACTTTTCGTTTTGAAACGATCAACAAAACATGGCAAACTCCTAGACATTTTTAAAGGCACTGTATACGTATAAGCATATTGTAGCATTTTTGACACTGGGGTTTTGTGTGACCTACTTAAAGTGACTTCTCAAACACACATAACACGAAAAAAAATCAGTGCTTTACACTATAACAAGAAGAACCAGATGCAGTGACCAAAGTCGGTTAATCAGCTCAACAACCTTCCTATTCAATGATAAAATATATTGCCGTGTATTGTTACTTCACTGCATGTTGTTGCAGAGTTTGTGTTGTGTAAAGCCAGTATAATTATGACAACTCTCTCTGTTTCTTCCCAGGTAAAATCCTCAGCGATGACACAGCCATCAAGGAATATAAAATCAATGAGAAGAACTTTGTGGTCGTCATGGTGACAAAGGTTTGGGAATTACAAATAGTTTTAATAAATGGCAGGTTTTGTTTGTTGAACTGATTTTACACTGGAATGTTATAAATATGAGCTGACACCGAACTATGAATTTGTAATTTGAATTTGTAATTTGTTTTCACATATGTCTGTATGGTGGAGCTGTTGCACAGTAGGGCTGCACCTAACGATTATTTTCATTATCAATAAGTCTGTAAATCATTTCCTCGATTAATTAAGTAGTTGTTCGGTCTATAAAATGTCAGAAAATGCTGAAAAACTTTCAGTGTTTCCCACAGCCCAAGGTGAGAATCTCAAATGTCATGTTTAGTCCACAACCCAAAGAGATTAAGTTTACTGTCATAGAACAGTAAAGAAACCAGAAAATATTCACATTTGGGAAGCTAATATCAGAGAAGTTGGACATTGTTTTCTTAGAAAGGGGATTAATCAATTATCAAAATAGTTGGCAATTAATTTAATAGTTGATGACTAATCGATTAATCGTTACAGCTCTGCTGAACAGGCTCTTTTTGTGTACTAGAACAAGAAGCTCACAGTGTGATCACTGCTGACTTAGAGTGGGGTCAGCGGTGTTAATGCCTGGCTCTACTACTACTACTTCTATATATTCCAGTACATTTGCAGAGAAGATGAGATGACGATAACATTATCTTTAGCCATTGTCTTGTTCCTAGCTGCGCTAATTGGTGCACAGTTTTACACCAATCCATTTTCCTAAAAGAATATACGAGTGTGTTACGTGCATGTTTTTTGAACTTCTAACATGACATATTCCTGTATGTAATACACAAAGAGAGAAGCTGTTTTAATCCTCAAAACTTGTTGCTACATGTTCTGTAAAATACAGTCATTTAATAATCTAATTAATAAATGTAGCCATGGTATTTCATCGGGAAAAAAAGAAAAATGTTAGATGGGATTCTGTGTCTGTTGATGCGCATTATTAAAATATTCATATTATGGGGCAAAAAATATGATGGGGCAACCCTAAACAGGATCAAACTTAATTTTCCAGTCAGAATAAATGAAAGAAAGCTCCAGCTAGTTATATCATAGAAGTTCAAGTCTGTGATGACTTTTATTTGTATAATTTAACATAGCCAATACATTGCTTAAGTGAATTTTACACCAAAGAAAAATGCAAAGATTGCCAAAAATTTATAATTTCATGACAACTTATTAGCAAATTACCTATGGTGACTATAAAGTGATAGAAAGTAAAATATTTCTATATATTAAAATTGTCTTGCAGACAAAAACAGCCTCGGCTGCCCCTCAACCTTCACCTACCACTTCAGCTCCCAGCACTACAGCTCCTGCAGCACCTTCTGCCTCAGCGTCCAGTTCGGAAAACACAACAGATCGTGCCCCTACAGATGACAAACCAGAGGAGAGACGGTCTTCTTCTGTTGAAATAGCTTCCACCCCTGTTGGGTAAAGATGGGTAGATGTTTGTCTTCCAACTATCTTATCTGGTTTCAGTGCACCTTGCTTTGAGAAGTGCTGTGCAGATCACGCCTCACCCCAGGTCTGCTTTTTCTTGCAGAAGCTCTGAGGCGTCAACAAACACAAGCCTAATTGATGAGGCAGTTTCAACTCTAGGTAAGGCTGCAGATGTAAACACAATGTGTCAGGTTTTTTTGTAAGGTATTTGTGGGATATTTACTTTTTGCCACAATGCCTTTAAGTCACATCTTGTATGCGGTAGATCTGTGGGCCCGTGTGTGAATCGAGCTTGTTGGTTCATTTTGACTGACCCTGTTTCTTGATATCCATAGCATGCTGACATTGATGTATCTTAATCAATAAGCAGCCGGATACTGAGGCTCTGCCAAAACATAATCCCACAGTTCCCTACGGCCACATGCTCTGAGCTTTGCAAATATTGCTTTGCTCAGAGCAAATCCTGTAGGTCTTAATTATTATGACTCATGTCATTGAATTTTCAGCTTTTGAGGCAGCTTGTTTATTTTTATGGGACACGGTAGATAAATTGATCTTTATGCATCTTAACATCTTGATGATCAGTTTTCTTCCATTTAAAATGCATGTTAATATCTATCTTTCTGGTGGCCTTGACAGTTTGATACCCACGTTTTATTGCATTTTTATGTTCAATAGTAAAACAACACTAACAATAACAATTTAAAGCAATCAGGTTTAAGTTCTTAACTTTCTGAAACGGCTTCAAATGTGGCATATCACAGTGCTATACTTGAACAAATATTTACCCACTATGAAGCTCTTCAGTCGCACTACTGAAAGTGCTGTCTCCGTGTTTGTGTTTTCCTTCAGTGACAGGCCCATCATATGACGCCATGGTGAACGAGATGATGCTCATGGGATATGAGAGGGAGCAGGTGGTAGCAGCTCTGCGAGCAAGCTTCAACAACCCAGATAGAGCTGTGGAGTACCTGCTCACAGTAAGAACAGTCAGTTGTCTTAGCAAAACACATTATACCTCTAGGAGATTTTGAGCAGTCACAGAGCTTAGCATCTCTGCTCGGGTCAGGATTTCAACCACTGTGATTTCGGGGCGGGTTTGTAACAGATACATGGTGTCATCAAAGACATGGTGCACTAATTTTTGTCTGTTCAGGCTTCTCATGTTGTCTGTTCCTCTTCGACATTTTGACTGCTAAAGTTTCTGCCTCCTGACAGAGCTTCTACAGCATATTTGGCAACGACACCGTGGATAGGACCCTATGAAATCCGTTTTCAATTATCCCAAATTCTGTGTTTTCTGTTTTTAAGAATTTTTATTTGAGCACATTTTGTCATCAGAATGAGTGTGTAATCATGTGGTTGATGAATAAACTGTCAAAAATTCAATAAGAAAATAGTAGAAATTGAATCCATTTCAATATATGCATATAGAAATATTGTATGTGCAATTGTATTTATGTAGACATAAAATAAATGTAGGCCTATTGCAACAGTAGGATATTAAAATACTATAAAACGATTTAATAGGGGGCAATTCACAATGCATTGTTAACAATACATGTAATGTGAATTGTCACCTATCAAACAGGTTATTACTTGACAGTCTCCATATGCTGCTGAACACGCGGTGCTTTTCTCACGTGGGCTTTTGAAACAAAAAAACAACGGTAGGGCAAACACTGGACTGTGTTAATATGAAGGAAGTTCTAGTTTCCTGACTACTTCCTTTGTGACTTGACATTCATGACATGGTTATACAAATCTTGCACCCATAACTACATCTCCAAAATTCCCTGAATAATCAGAATCCTAAAATGTGTACATTACATGATGTAACTCGAAACTTTAAACTGAAGTGGCCTTCAAGTAATCCTGAGTCTCACAAGCCAAGTGTTGATACCCTAGTTTGTTTAGTATATGTGATTTTTTTTTTTTTTTTTTTTTTTTTTATTGTTATATTTAATAACTTTTCTTTCAGGGTATTCCAGGCAGAGGAGATCAGGGTCATGCAACAGGGCCGGATGTGGTGGCGCCTCCAGTGAGTGGAGTTCCTGCTGCACCCACTAGCAGTATTAGCATTCCCGCCAACACTAGCTCTTCACCAAGTGCTGGGGGAGGTAAGTGGCTCAATACTATTCTTCATATTCCAGCAGCCTCCATTAGCAAGTGTTTATTTGCTTTCTTTGTCTCTGTCTTCTGCTGAAACTTTAATACTCACACATTTATCCTTTCAGGCAACCCCTTGAGTTTCCTGAGAAATCAGCCCCAGTTCCAGGTGATGCGACAACTGATCCAGCAGAACGCTGCCCTGCTTCCTGCCTTGTTGCAGGAGATCGGCAGGGAAAACCCCGAGCTGCTGCAGGTGAAGTACTGAAAGAGCTTTATGTATTTTAAGTGACAACAATGTTGCTGTAGGTGTGGATGTGTTGGGGGCTCTTGACACAGTTCTGATTTAATGAGTTTATGGTTAAGGAGTGGGTTCACAATTCACTTAAAGGGGCACTTAGCTGATTTTACACACAAAGTTCAGTTTACGCATCATAAGGAGTATTACTCTAGCCTTTGAAGCCTACACTTTGTCCTTTCTGGCTCTGGGGGGAGTTTGAAAAAATATCTTAGCTTGGAGTTGAGACTTAAAAGTTTCAACAAGGCTGCGTTAGAAACTGGAGGTGTAGAGATTGAAAGACAGTGGGGATTTAACAGGCATGGCGTCTAATGGAAGTTACAATTGAGACGCTATTGGATTGCGGGATTATGGGAATTGTAGGATCCAGTGTTTTGGAGTTTGGCCTGTACTAGAGAATAAAAGTTGGGATTTTTACAGTTCCCTTTTAAAACTGTCCTTTTTTAGTCCCCTAAATTTATTGGAGAAAAAATAAAAACAAATCTAAAAGGGATTTGTTTGTTTTTTGTTGTTGTTTGTTTTTTTTATTCTGGTTTTGCTCCGCTTCAGCGTTATATGCATCAAGGAACAGTTTCTTTGCCTCCATAGTCACGCCTCAACTGTTCATTTACCTCTGCAGGAGATTAGCAGCCACCAAGAGCAGTTCATCCAGATGCTGAATGAACCCAATCCAGAGGCAGTGCCAGCAGGTGGTGGTGGAGGGGTAGCGGGAGGAGCAGGGGGAGCCGGAGGGGTGGCAGGTGAAGCACCCGGAGGGAGTCACATGAGCTACATCCAGGTCACGCCACAGGAGAAAGAGGCTATTGAGAGGGTGAGAGTGAGCGCAGCGCTGTCACTTACTTTTCCTACAGTCTAAAGTCCAGTACAGTGTTGGTGCTAAAATATGATATTGCCAAAATCCTCACTTTAATTTTTGTCTTTTGAATAGTAGAGACTGTTAAACAAGAAACACAAAGACCCCCTTTACACCGGGTATTAAAATGTGTCTCGTATCCGGATTGTGTCTAGATATGATTTTAACCTGATTACATTTACACCAGGTATTAATGTGTCCCCAGTGTCCATGTCGGGATCCAGTCACTCTGTCCAGCTTAAACAACCAAACATCATATCCTCCTCTCATTTGCGCAGTTCCAAAAAATGCTCTATAACTATAGACTGCATAATAACTTTCTGAACCGTCTCTTCCTACATGGATTATATACCAATGGTTTCCTCTCTCTCTTCAGCGGAGCGTCGACGTAATAGCTCAGCTGGAAGAGAAAGTTCCGCCTGCCAACGTTTCCTTGTGCTACCTCTCTTCATGCTGTGTACTCCTTTCATTTATTATCCGATTCTTATCAAATCTCTGTTCCAATTCCTATATTCTCAGCTCTAATCAGTAAACTGTCAGCTGTGACAGGAAGGTTTCTTTTCCCTTCATTTGAAATATTATAGAAGGCCAAGTCCATGGACAAGCAGATATCAGTAATGCATTTTACATACCTAAACAGAGGAGACTTGCCACAAACCTTGTCACCGCTCGGTGGCATTCATCCACTTTCTCCTTGCTCAACTTCCCCTTCATGGCTAAAGCGAAAGGAGTTTCTGTGCTAGAGGGGTGTTTATGGGGACTCGTATCTAAGAAAAATATATATTGGAATCTTTTTGTAGACATTCATTTACCTTCAGTATAAAAGGTGAATGTCAGTTCACCTGGGTTTTGTGTCTGTGCGTGAGACGTTGCTACTGTTAGCGTTAGCTGTGAGCTTGTTATTGTAGCTTGGAGACTGCAACACATTGAACATGGTGCCTTCCTTCAGATTCACACCATGTTGAAGTAAATGCTTCGTCATATTGGAGGTGCTTCTTCCCTTACACAAAATATCCTTACTGCAGGTGTTGCATTTTGCTGTGTCACTGTGTTGTTAATGAAGCTAAGCCAAAGTTTTGTCTGTTTCTTGCGGTCCGCCATGGTCCAGGAATGAAAGCAGAAGTACTCTCTTCTTGCGTGCTTCGTTGACCTACTGCGTAAAAAATGATGTGATGTTAGGTCCTGGCAGTTTTTATGGAATGTAAAATTCTCACTGCAGTTCAGTCGGGAGCATAACTGAAATATGCAAAAAGTTACAAACTGATAAGCAGAATCGAATGCAACTGTCTTAACGAATCCACAATCTATTCCAACTTGGAACCGGTGCTTGATATCCAGTCCTACTCTACAGTCTGTGACTTTACATTCACAAACAAATGTGTTCAGTTCCCGGTTCATCAAAAACATGTGCACACGGAAGATTCTGACTGGCACGTACAGTGGATATAAAAAAATCTACACACCCCTGTTAAAATGCCAGGTTCTTGTGATGTAAAAAAATGAGACAAAGATAAATCATGTTAGAAATTTTTCCACCTTCAATGTGAACAATTCAATTGAAAAACAAACTGAAATCTCTGAGGGGGAAAAATGAAACTTAAAAACCTTACAATAACCTGGTTGCATAAGTGTGCCCACCTTCTCATAACTGGGTATGTGGCTGTGTTCAGAATTAACCAATCACATTCAAACTCATGTTAACTAGAAGTCATTACACACCTGCCATTTAATGTGACTGATTATTCACAAAGAAAGTTCAGCTGTTCTAGTAGGATTTTCCTGACATTATGTGCATGTGGGAAAAAGGTTGCACTTTTTGGCGCCAAAAACAACACTGCACATCACCCAAAGAACTCCATACCCACAGTGAAGCATGGTGGAGGCAGCATCCTGCTTTGGGGCTGTTTTTCATCAGCTGGAACCGGGGCCTTAGTCAGGGTGGAAGGAATTATGAACAGTTCCAAATACCAGGCGATTTTGGCACAAAACCTTCACGCGTCTGCTGAAAGCTATGAAGATGAAGAGGAAGTTCACCTTTCAGCACGACAACGACCCAAAGCACACATCCAAATCCACAAAAGCATGGAAGAAGGTTAATGTTTTAGAATGGCCCAGCCAGAGCCCAGGCCTAAATCCAATTGAACATCTTTGAGGTGATATGAAGAGGGCTGTGCACAGGCGATGTCCTTCTTTTGCAAAGAAGAGTGGGCAAATATTGCCACGTAAAGATGTGCCATGCTAGTAGACTACTACCCAAATACCGAGTGCTGTAATAAAATCAAAATTTGCTTCAACAAAGTATTAGTTTAAGGGTGTGCACACTTATGCAACCAGGTTATTGTAAGATTTTTATTTTTTCATTTTTCCCCCTCGAAGCGGTTTGTTTTTCAATTGAATTGTTCACATTATAGGTCACATTAAAGGTGGAAAAAAGCTCTGACATGATTTATCTGTCATTATTTTTACATCACAAGAGCCTGGAATGTGTCAATATGCGGTCCCTTTAGCAGTTCACAGTCCATCCTCAATGCGTCTTGGGTGCATTTACACTTGTACTTTCACATGGTCATGCACTATCAATTTATTATTAATTAACACTATTAATATGATCACCCTAAATAAATTTTAACGCCAGATGTAAAGAAGGCCAAATTGTCATTTGCTTATTAAAGGATTGTTTAGCTAATTTGCCACTCTTCTCTCCTCTCTCTAATTCCAGCTAAAGGCCTTAGGATTTCCAGAGGGGCTTGTTATACAAGCCTACTTTGCTTGTGAGAAGAACGAAAACTTGGCCGCCAACTTCCTTTTACAACAGAACTTTGACGACGATTAAAAGAGCCATGTTCATTTTGACTTTTCTTATTTCTTCCTCTACTTTTTGATTGCTGATATTGAATATGTGTACAACAAGCCCTTTAAATTTAAAAGAAAAGTTTTATTCACTACTTCCACATTCACCTTTCTTAATAACACTGGATCATTATCAGCTAGCATACAAGGACATGCTGTTGTTTGTAATCAGTTTGAAATGGAGAAGCAATTAAAGTACAATAACTTTGCATTAGAAATCACCTGTGTGCTTTTGATTTTTTTAATAAGACCAATATGATTTTTTATTTTTTAAAGGAAAATCCAAATGGCTTGCAACAGGAGTATATGTCACATAAGTGAATTTAGTTCAGGGTTGATCTGAAAGGTTTAGGTATTATTAGGTTGGTATTCATGCATTGTTCTGTTTTTTTAAAGTTCACAAGTAATGGAGATTTTAAAATTAAAGTTGTGCATAACAAACGAGCACTATGTATGGCACTGGTTCTTTTTCTATTTACATCCCTCTTCTGTGTGTAAATCAACAGGAGCTGTGTAAAGATGTCTGAACTGCAATGCATATGTGAAGGCATTTTAACGTATATATTTTACACATGTGGTAGGGTTTAGCTGGAAAGACATTTTTACAGAAAAACTAAGTTTTCAAAATAAATGAAAGTTGTGCATATTCTGCTGTGCTTTGCATTGAGTGTTGCTCCAGAAATCAGAATGTAGGCAGAAGTACTTTAGAGTTACAACACAAAATACACTTAGTAAATTATGTGTGCAGTCCCCTCATTACATTATCAATTGATCCTGGTCCTAATTTATTGGCAAGTTTTTGCCAATAGTGAATTTAGTGTTATGTTGCTCTTTAAAGACTATTAAGAATAATTTATTTAATAATACTCCTCATATTTTACAGGTCAGCTCAGGCTTGTTAATAATTCTACAAAAATGTAGAAATGTTCAGTTGAACAATGAAGCTGTGAGGGTGCTTAAACTGAATAAACCTATAGGGGGCAACACAGACCACAACATGTTTTTAAAAGTCAACGCCAAGCTCTTTTTGCCAGCCTGAGTACTTCTAAACCATGAAATGAGTGAATATCAGAGTTGTTGTTTTTTTACTGTGTAGGAAGTAAATGTTGCAACATATAAACTTTCTTTGTATTAACCAGTTCAAGTACATTAGCACAATTGTTTTAACTCCATAAGCAGGAGACTCAGTTGAAATACATTTTTTAAAACCTCATGGCCATTTTATGAATACAAATGTTTCACTTTAAACATAGGCAAATATGGGCTCTTATGTTTAAACCATTTGTTACTATTAACAGTAACTAATTATCAATTTTCTTTAATTCAAAGTCATGTTTTGTGGGGTGTTTTGATGTTGCCATACTGTGCAGTAGAATTGTTTGAACATGGATTGTCTTTTCAGTGTCAGTCAAAATCAGTCACCTGTTGAGTGGACACTAAGGATACAGCTGGATTTCATGAATGCAATTTTACTTTTATAATATTGGCATGTAACTTTTTTTTATAAAATAAGGCATGTAGCTGGATACATTACATAAACACCACATACAATGAGGCATAATGACAGAAACATATTAAGACAATATCTCACTGTAGCATATTTGTGGGTTTTATTCATTCTGTGCACCTGAGAGCTCCGGCGCAGCGGCAGTCAGATTTGGTGTCACCCATGAATGTCAGCCAGTAACTCGGTTGTCCTCCCCATTCTTCCCACTGACAGGTGGAAAGAGAACCCCGTGCATACAGGACATTGTGGGAGTGAACTTTTTTGGAAATCATTTTTAACTGCAACATTGTGTTGGTTTGCCCGCGGCGATCTCAGTATTATCGGGGGCATATTGTGTGTGAGCTGACTGTGAACTATTGCTGCCGTTTAAATGTGCTTCTCCATTACATTGCCAGGGAAATCTACAATTACCTGAACTGCTGATGTTCCAGGAAGCTCTGCTTAACACACATGTAATTTCTTTTTACGGCTACAGTTTACTTCATGGTGTCAACATATTTTTGTTTTTCAATGACATAATGATAATTATGTACATATGGTAGAAGAGTATAAAGGTCATTATAGTTTTCTTATTTCAAATACATTTTATTTTATTATGCTGTAAAATACAAAACAATAACAAAGCATTTTTATTCACAAATGTACAAAATTCAAGATTATATTACATATTTTTGGCTATAAACAAAACATCTTTGTTCAGAGTTCACGCATTCAATACAAAAATATGAATGTCTCATATAAATTATTGCACTTTGCAACTGCAGTGCATTGAAGATTGCCATCACCATTTATAAGTGAAGTGTTCACCTGATTTAAGTCAGATTGTGGAAGAGAGGTTTCTAAGAAACACACAAACAACCATATGGCACTTTTCATAGTTTTCACCCTTTTTATATTTTCCTTAATCTTTGGTACCTTATCTTTTTTTTCTTCTTTTTTAAAAACCTTCAGTCACTGAGCACCATTCTGTATAAATTAATATTGTACCTGAAATGAATGGCATTGCAGGTGAAATGTGTATATAAATATAGATGTTTATTAATACAGTATTTTGAACAGTGTGTTGTTGTTAACAGAGCCTATATTGGCATGTTGCTGGTAGAAGGCCTCTGGAGTTGTTTGTCTGTTGCTCCTGGTTTCCCTGACAAAATGTACATTTCCAGTTAAAAGCTGTTGGCACCTGGTCCTCCAAGTTTTGTCGGTTAAATAAGACAAATTCCAGTTTGGTCCCTTTCATAAAAGTTTACAACCCTGACCGAGAGGTCTCGTCGAGTCGCCTGCACAATGTGCAAAGACGAGATCAGTCTTCAGGGTAATGCTCTTTTTGCCGTGAAGGCCACAGCTTGTCTGGTTGCTTGACAACGGCCTGAAGGCAAGTTATGGTTGTTAAAAAGTGTAGGTCACAAGTTTGTTCTGGGTTCTGCTAACGTTCTTTTGTGTTCTGGAGCCTCACAAGTGTCTCTTCATATGGAGAGCAAGGTGGTCTGACCTTGAGAAGGCCCTGTCACATTTCTGACACTGGAATGGCCGGTGGCCTGTGTGTTTCCTGTAGTGGCGTGTGAGCTCGTCCGAACGTGCAAACTTCCAACCACAGCCCTCCCAGTCGCAGTGGTAAGGCTTCTCCCCTTTGATGGAAACACAATACACACGGAGCAGTTAGTGCTGGCCCTGAGGTTAAACTGGCCCAACCTCCCCCACCTTGAGGAGAAAAGAAGTCCGTCCTGTCCTGCAGCTAGTGTATAAAGGCCAAGCTAATCAGCCTGGGGTTTGTATTTGAGCAGGGATACGTATCAACCTGTTTTACCGCACCTGCCAAACGACTCCCCTCCCCCATCCTGTCTAACCCCCTTTCATGACTCAATAATTCAGTGTGTCGGTACATAATGTGTGACAGACGTGGTTGTTTGGGATAGGAATTAGCTCTGAACAATGAAAACAATATGAAACAACTGTGTTAAACAGTGTTCCAAACAAAAAACACAAAAATACGCTTCTTCTGCATGTGACATCGTTTAATTTAAACCAGATATAAATGGCACAACAAAAAAAAACAATGGCTGACAAAAACATATAACATACAGTTACATACCTGTGTGCGTGCGGTGATGTGCTTTGAGGTGGGAGCTCTTTGTGTACGTTTTCCCACAGCCAACATAGTCACACGTGTGTGTGGCGACTCTCTTCCTCGGCCAGGAGCGCCTACCACGTTTAGGCTTTGGTTCCTCCGGCAAGCAGTCACCACTGGAGATCATGAGGGCCTCTGTGGGGTCAAAAGATAAAAATCATCATCACGTGTATAGTGAAATAATTCTGTGTATAAATTTATCAGATATAACACAGTGTAACGAGGTCACAGGTTCTCATACTTGGCTTGCATGATGGCAGCTCATATTGTATTTTGGAGCTCTGCTAAAGAGAGCGCTTAATCACTTCAGACACATAGGTCGATATACAGTGGAAGCTGCAGAATGTCTCTAATCATTCAGAAATATGTGTTTTTCTGTCATCAGCCCTAAGATGCGATAGAAAACATCAGTCTTCTTAAACTTAAAAGGCTTTTAAAAAGCAAAACAGCATTTTTTTAAAAAGAACTCAAAGGTTTTAGTGTAAAATGTTACCGCAATGAGGCACAACAATAAACACTGATCCTATGAAAACAACAAAATAACTACATTTTGTTTAAAATCTGGCAATGTCTTATATCCATTTTGGCTGGATCTTTAGGAGTAAAAGAGGGTTTGTTGTCCAATGCCATGGGATGTCGGTTTCAGTCCTTTTGAAGTGCTGGTTTTTGGGGTATAATTAAAGCCCTTAAGGTTGTATAAAATGTATTTAAATACACTCTAGACTTTGACTTTGTATTCCTGTTGTCTAATCTCTTCTGTCTTAGTTTTACATGCATGTATGCATTTCCTTTGACTAATGGGCAAAATCTAAATAAAAAGACTTAACACTTAGGTTACAGCAATCAGTTGCCACAGAAAGAGATTACAAGAAACTCTTAACAATGAGAAATAGAAATGTGCTCTAACCTTGGTACTGCATGGAGGATGGCTGAGGGTAAGAGGTGTAGCCCTGCGGGGAGCTATGGAGGTATCCCTGGGGAGGTAGAGTGATCTGAGAGTGAGGGTGCCCCAGAATCTGGTGCTCCCGGCTCAGAGGATGGTCTGGGGAGAGGGAGGAGGATGAGGACAACCTGTTGCCAGTCATGGATCTCCCTCCGCCAGGGAAGCCATGAAGATCTAAGTTGCAGGGGCGCTGCTGCTGGCTCCCTCGGCCCTGGGAGTTTACCCCGGCCAGGTGTAGGTCTATGGGCTGCGAGATGGTGCAGTTACTGGGGTTCTCCTGCTTTATCCGGTGGCATGTAAAGGGCGGTGAGGCAGGTGTAGGAGTTGGGTCTGACGCCGCATTAACGCAGGCCTTGCTTACACTCACGCCTTGGCTGTATTCTCCCATGTCCATTGTTGTCTTGACCACGAACTTGCCGTGGAGGTTGGTGGCATGGAGGTATGCCGGGTCCAGCTCGGGTCTCATGAGCTCTGCCACAAAGCCTCCAGAGGGCGAGACATCACTGATATCTGGGATAGTATAGAGCAGCTCACTGGCGGTGCCCTGAGGGGAGGGGAGAGGGTAAGATGAGGAGAAAGAGCCACGGGAAGGGGACAGGCCCTGGGCAGAGCTGCACGCCATGGCCTCCTCCTCCTCCTGCTGTTGTTGCTGCTGTTGCTGCTGCTGCTGCTGCTGCTGCAGGATGGAGTTAGACAGAATAAAGTCGTAGTCCAAGTCCAAGTCGAGCTCTGTCTCTTTTTTGGACATGCTAGGGCTTGTCGTGCTGGTGGCAGTGGGATGGTCTGGGTCAGAGCAGCTGCTTCCGGTTGGCACACTGGGTCTCTTAAGATGGGACAGCTCCTCCTTCCATCTCTAAAGGAAAGTTACAGAGACATTAATGGCTGTACTCTGCTGCTTGTTTGTATCATGTTATAAGACTCAGACAGTAGACAGTAGCCAAGACACTTGAGTTTGTCCTGTCCTAATTATTAATTAGTGCCTGTTTTGAACAAATTTATATATATATATAAGTCAACGCTTCAGGGAGGAAAGGACCTGTATCTGTAATGTAAAGTGATTATTATGACAGCTCAGCTCTAGAGCTCACTCTGGTGTAGCAAGTGGCACAGAGCGCTTCCTCGAATACAGATTATTCTCATTGGCAAAGAAACTGCACTGGAAAGCATAGGTAGGTAACACAAGCTTAGACTGCCATCAGAAGATTATTGCAATCAATGTGTAGCCAACTGAACGACCAATTATGAATTAATAATGATAATCATAATATAGGGCATCGGGATGTTTTCTGCAGTAGGCCTATCCCATGTGCGCTTCACTGACTTCCTACACGCTAAAAACCTACTGGAGAAGCCTATGTAAACTGGTGCACGCCCCAGTAGAGCGTGGTGTCAAGCCCTGGCGGTGCCCATAATAACACGGGAGAGGCGCGCTGGAAAACAACTAGCCTACACTGTAAATGAACGACACAGGCTACATGTCTTCCCCTCACAGAATCGTTGAATTGCCATTGCGCATGCAATAAGAAGTGACTACTCACTAAATTGGCACTTCCTATGGATTTACTCTTGACCGTGGGGCCGCTGGCAAAGGTGGATATGGATGGCAGAAGAGTCCCACCTAAAGCCATCTCGACGTCATTTGGAGGTTGCCTGAAATTAAACAGAAAATATGGTAAATCCTCGCGGAGCAGCGAGCGCAGTCTGTTATAGTCCATTAAAGTAGGCGTTCATCGGTCAAAGGTTGTTGTTAAAAGTTTCTCAAGGTCCACACCTCATCAATGAGAATCTGTGTGTGGAGTCCTTTCGGCTGCTCTCCGGTGTGACTGCAATGGGTTTGCAGGACTCTCCCCGGGTTTAAAGTTTCTGCTCCACGTCGCGCGTTATACCATATTCCAGGACATGCTGCCGCTGATAGGCGCGCCGGGCAGAAGCAGCCAGACAGGCTGATTTGTTAGCGCTAAAGCAATTTTGAACGGGAAGACAGAGAGGCGACGTGCGGGGGAATCCCTCGCGCCTGTTGCCATGCAGTACAACCGGCAGTCTGAGCTGAGGAACCCGCGTGAGAGGTATCCTTAAATCACTGGAGCAGGACACGCCTTCGTTGCCCCGCAACAAGCACGGAAAAACATTTAGCGCGAGGGAGGGAGCACGTGGGGGGGAGGCTGGGGCGAGCGGGGAGGAGAGACAGAGAGAGAGAGAGAGAGAGAGAGAGAGAGGAAGAGAGAGGTTTGTTTGTATTCATAGCAACGGTACCTATCCTTACTGCTGTTATCCCTGTGAAACGTGGTTGAAGAAGCGCGTTTTTTCAGACGCCACAGACCGCGGCCGAAATGGGAATAACAGTGAATATTAGGTTATTTTGTTATGTCTGGAGGGTCACCTGCAGGCATGGGCATCACATCATGGATGGCCAAAAGCTACACACACTGAGAGGCTACAGATTAGGAGGGCGATGAGTCTGTGTTTTACCACACTTATCAAATAATAACACTTTGTTGTTCACCTGTCATTGCTCCATTTGTTTCCAATTACAGGCTATGGCCTACGTGGGTTTATTGGCAAGTGATAGGCCTTATAGTGTAATGATTATACCCTAGAATTAGGTAATTGTGCAAAGTATTGTGGGTACACGTTCAGTTTATATTACATCATTGGATTGCAATAGGAGCCAACCCCCATGTATGCACTTGCAAAGCAACGTTTTATTATGATTATATCATAATAATATAATTTATATTATTATATCATAATAATATAATTTTTACTTTTACAATTAGTGATATGCTTAATTTAGCGGGCAGCACAAGTAGGCTAATCTATTTTTCTACATTATAGCCTACATGTAAATACAGACAAATTGCATCATGCACATAGGCTATATACATAGCAGACATATAACTTATGCATAGCCAAACTTGTCAAAAATAATTACCCTGAAACACTTATCTTGACACAAATGTCAGACTAATGTGATTTAAGGGAACTTACAGATAGCTGTAATCTGTATAACAATCCATAGCCCAGGCTTCTGTGTGTCTACATTTTATTGTTATGTTTCCTGAAACAGGTTTTTTTTAAAGCAGGCACCCCTAACTAATCCCATCTTTATTAAACAACATTTATTGCAAATAAATAAACTCTTGCCCACAAGCAAAGAAAAGCCCTTTGAAAAAAGTCTTAATTTAACACAACAGTTTAGATATGAAATTTGAGAATTGAAAAGAAATAACCTTACCTGGGAACATTACAATTCTGAGAACTGTTCAGTGTTGAGTTTGAATTGGGTTCAGGCAGTGTTTGCTCAGAGCTAGCGAGCTACCACAAACCTCTCTGTCCAACATAATTAGACACATTGACTCAAGAGTTCAGTGCAAGAGCAAACAAAGCGCCTGCCGCTGATCCTGCTGCATCAGGATCTTGTCCGTTAGGCATGTCAACAAACATGCCATCCCTTCAACACGACACATTTACTGTCATTGTATGTTGGTGTCTTCATTCAAAGTTTTTAAAAGCATGAATGCACCTTGCTTTGGTTGTCAAACAAAAAACGGTGGGAAAAATATAGACTATAATGTCATGATAACTTTGCAAAGAGAAAGTGCATCCTGTTGAGAAACCCATGATTTAATGTTTGATATATTAACAGTAAGTCATTTAATCTAATGTGTCGCCACACTGTAATATGTATATTTTCTTACTTCTCCAATTGCGTGGTGAGACTTGATGGCTAACCCTACGATATTTGCTCTACTTGTTCTTGTAGACCTGCTTCCTACCGCAGGTAGGAGCACAATGGAAGCCATGACATTATAGCCATATTCTTTATGGTGGGAGATAATGGTTTTGTAAACGATCCTGAAAACAAAGGCTTGACTTTGACAACTTTGGTGCTTTGCATTGCAATAACAGAGAAAGGAAGAGTAGAGAAAACAGATAAAGGAGGAGAAGATGACACCACCGTGTGCTTTTCTTGACACAATGAAGTCATGGTGAATTAGTAACTCACACCTAACACTTGTATGGAATATGTTAATGCAACGCTTACAGTCTTAACTGTGAATGTAGTGAGAATATGAAAGTGCAAGCTACAATGCCCTGCCCAGCCACAGTAAATCATTTCAAGTGTTACACAATTGCAGAAGTTGGCATTATGTCAGCGCCATTGGTGACATAACTGCAGAATCCGATGTGGAGATATTGAGGTAATGTTATTGTATCTAACAAGAATGACTGGTGAGTTTAACTCGATACTCAAGATGTGTCACATTTTCCTCCCATCAGCTTCAACAAGTGTCCTGATAATGTTGTTTCCCGTGTGCTTATCAGTGTGGATCAAGTGTGGATGCCAAGACACCTCCTCGAAGAAGCACCTTAGAGATGATTAGTTTTAAATGGTAGCTCAGGTGATGTTCTTGGTTGTGCTAAGAGTTTAGACTGCTTAGAAATTGAGGGTTTTCAAAAGAGTTGCAGAACAGGCCACATACTCTGTGGTAATGCTAATATTTAAATCAAGATCAAACATTTGATAATCCAGTCACACAGTTGTGAACATTGATATTATGTATGTAGAGTGTAACTAAGTCACACACAACTCTTGAGTATTTTCGCTACACCCCCCCCCCCCTACCAAGTGCATGTGGCTGATATGGTTTCCACCGGTGTCCCTCACTTAAGTTTCCCCTCCTGGAAAGCACCCAAGTGAATATGAGTACCAGCGAATCATAACTCCAGATATTGAGGTTTTCAGTGCTCTCTTCCAGATGCTGTTCAGTAATTAAAAAATAGCTTTCATTCTTTCCTTAATTCTGGAAAGCTGAGTCAAGCTTTTTTGATTCTCAGTGCTGCACTTCCCTCCACTCCACCTCACATTAGCTCTAATACAACTATACAAGAAGGAACTTTCTGTTTTTTTCTGTTTTTTCATCCTTTGCAAAGTCAAAGAACCTTTGAGCAGCTCAAGCAATAAGGCACCAACAATACTGTGGCACTGCTGTTTTTGTTTTGTTTTTTGTTTCTTTTTAACAGCAGTATTTTAGTCTCAGACAGAATTTGAAGACTTCCTTGTAGAAAAGAGCTATGTTTAATATTGCAATAAATCAGATGTCATTTCACCTTTTGTCCACTATTTAACTTCTCCTTTCACCTTTACACCAACATCTGTTCAAAGTTCATAAACTACTCACAAATTCTTAAAGAAAACTCAAAAAAATCAACACCATGCTGCTGATCAGGTATTTGAATCTGTGAATTATGATACACACATTAATTTTATTATGGATTAATCATTTATGAAGGAAAAATTGTAGAAAAATGTCCACCAGCCTTCAGCAGAGCTAACGGTGACAACTTGAAATTTTATCCAAACACCCCCCCAAAATAATGCAATTAAAAGTGTGATGTTAAGCAGTGACGTAAACCAGCAAAAATAATGTGATAAAGGATCAAGAAACTGGAAGCAGTGAATGTTGGTCATTTTTGCTTGAAAAGTAACTAAAAGGTTTAAATGATTATCAAAATAGTATAATAATCAATCAGCTAATCAATTAATTGAGTAATTGACTAATTGTTCTATTTCATATCATGTTATTTAATGGCTGCATGTTCAAGTGTACAATTTTAACTATATACTAAAATCTGAAACAGGTGATGGACAACATTCACAGTATTGCAAAGTATGTGGGTTGATTATAATCACTTTAAGCGCCCAATTATTGTCATTATTGTTAGACCTTTCAAAATCCTCTTAGATCAGGAGTGTTGATCTGGGATGACTGACCAGGGCTGCTTGACTTTTTCATTTACAATAATCTAAAACGCTCTGTGATCTGAAAACACCTGATGGATCCAGGCCTGGTGTTCGGCTCAACACAGTTTGTAGGCCCACAGAGTTCACCACACCTGTTACTGTGGTCCAGACATTCACCAGCAAGTAGTGGAGCCTAGTACATAAATCATCACAGTGACAGAAATTAGCTCTGGTCATTTTCATGACAAAATAGGGCTACTATGCTAACAGATGGGGCTACTTGACAGTTCTGCTGTGTGATGGTATGCATATGGATGAGGTCTGAGTCAGCGGGGGCTGTTTGTTTGGACAATCCCAGCCAAGCCTCTATAGCTGGACAGAGCTGTGGTCAAGCTGGGACATAACCAACCAACACAGAGCTTTTATCACGTCACATAATTTAGTGGTGGGCTTCCACAGGGATAGGAAAATGTGGTTGAGGTATGGGGTGGTGGTCATGGTCATGTTGCAGGGCTTGTGTAAAGTGAAATGGGTTTAGAAGAGGAAGCAGGGAGAGGGAAAAGTCAGCAAGAAAGAGACTGAGAGGGAGGAGAGAGCTCCTGCCGGGCGGCAGGCTGTCCAGCCTTTGCCTGCCCTGGGATTCCTCGGCAGCCTTAAATATGCCAGTTATTTTTATCCAGCGACGTAACAGAGCCCAGCGCCGGCCCCCTCTGTTACAATATTTCCTTTCTGTCAGGAGGGGAAATGGAGGGGAGCCACACTTCCTGGTCACATGATGCAGCCCAGGCAGCCGAATAAGAGACATACAACAGGGGAAGCGGTGAAGAGTGAATGAGGGGAGACGAGGGAGCTTTGTTGGCAGCCTCATACCCACACATTCATTCAGCACCTCCTGACTCCAAAGTTTAACCCCCTCAGCTGGCCAGATAAGGCAGTCTGTTGGTTAGACGTTAGAAGCCAAAAAGGACCCAAACAGAGATTGGCGTTCGTGAGCTGCGGAGGAAATGAGAGTGTGGTACAGCACATCAGCAGACGGAGGGGGGGGGGGGGGGTGTTGCTGTGACGTCAGACCAAGGACCCGCCAGGATTAGAAGCCTCTAAAAAGAAAAGGCCTGGGCCTGGGCTGTCAGAGCTGGAGAAAATGTGTTTCTCTGTTTGTCTGACATGGGAGAATCAGGGACTTCCCATGAGCTCACCTTGTTGACATACAGAGAACTTGGACTGGTTCATGTCTCAATCTGCACTAACCTCACTACCAGCCTCACATCATAGACTGTGATGTTTGATTTGTATTGTTTCACATCCACAGAGGACAGATGTCATTTAAATGGATGTGCATACAGAATATTTAAACCGAAATTTCAAATACACATAAAATCATTGGTTGTTTGTCTAATATACACAAGCTAAAAATCACATAGTAAAATATAGTATGCTCTACTCTGTCTCATTTTAAACTTGCATGTTACTATTTGTTACTGATTGTTAATGATTGTGCATCCATTGCTGTTTTAAGTGTCATATACACAGATATTAAGGTTACAGTGGGTCAAAATAGCACACAATTTCAATTTGGTTAAAAAACCCAAGAGTAGTATTAAAAATGAACACTGAGTCAAAACAACTCACTGTTTTGTGTGGTTTTCTACCCATGGGTATTAGGTTAAGTTAATCCAGTATTGTGTCAGTGCAATATTGATCCATGCTGGGTAGATTTAAATTTTCAGTGTGCAGTATATTTGATGTTGAAACCATTTAAATAGTGGTGCATTGCTATGACACTAATAGAGTCAAAGTTTAGATAAACTTATTGAAAGGAGAAAGCGGGATTCACATTTAGGGCTGATTCAGATAGAAAGTGCATTTCTGAATCCATGGAATGTCAGACTGAACTATAATGCATTTGTGAAATGCTTACTGATAATAAGAATAGGAATAAAGATAAGTAAAGAAAATTTCAGTCTCCTTATGGCAAAGATAACAAAAACGGGGATTTATTCATCTCGTATCATTCCTTACTTTAATGGATTATAACATATCATGTATGGAAATCATTTGCAGATGTTCGGGTTCAAGGTGAGACCAAACTTTTCTATGGAGGTCAGTTTTTGAGCCATGACAAAGGCCAAAATGTAGCCTGTAACAGACTAGTTCTGTGTCTTAATTTAGATACTTATGTGTATATACATTGTGTACATTTACATAGTGCGTGAATTTTGAAAAGTTACTGTTTTCTCGGAAATGACGATCACAACATTTGACAGCTTATTCTTATCATTGTTATTTTTAATGGCGAATTGCAACCAAACAGAACATTACTGCCAAATTAACCCAGCGTTCCACACTCAACCTTACCGTTATGAGTGCACTATCCGGGTACTCATAGTACTCATAGTGTCTGTCATAGCAATTGTATGGAAGAACCCAAATTGAGATAATATAGCAAGGCGATTGCCCGGAAATGCCTTTTGCTATATGGAACGCATTTTGTAAAATGGCAAACACTGCTGAAAAGACAAAAGTCTAAGTTCAGTTAATAAAATTTTTCAAAAAAGCTAACAAAAATACCTGTGAATCAAGGTAGCCACGAGAGATCCTTGAGCATACTGTCATAAATGTGTAGCCCACACGCGGCCAGATACACACATGTGCACGCACACACACAACCAAATGCAAGATCATAATAACCTAAACCATAGTTGTGTGTAGGTTTAGGAATGGATATATAATCAGAGATTGTGACTGTTAATTTTGGACTTAAACAAGGCAGTTTCCTTTATGAAAAAGATACTGTGTGTACTATCCATCCACTTAATTCCTATGGTACTTTAATCACATTTATAAACACTTCTTCATATATGGGTCATCTAAGGTTGAATACTAGTCAGCAGCATCTGTCATCTATAAAAGAGAACTGGCAACTAGCTCTGAATAGAGTTTTCAAAGTTTCAACACAATAGGAGACAAATAACTAAACACCAAGGAAGCCAAGTCATCTGTGCCTAAAGTGCAGGTGCAGAAATAAAATGGGAATAATCTCAGAAGTCAGTAATAACATGTGGTAAACACAGGCAAACTGCAACGGAAAACAAGTACCGATACAAGCTGAAGATGGCCAACAGGGATCCAGTATGTTGAAAATGTGTAGTACTTTGTTCCATATAGTTCAGCTAATCAGCAACTTAATATTACCCACATCTGTGGCAATGTTAGGAATCATTTTTGTCATGTGATTTATCTTAAAATGTTGCCACTATTTTGTCATTTTGTCACCCCGTATCTGTGACTTATAAAATATATCCCACAGGAACATGAGCTGAAGGACAATCTAATTTAACAAGAACCTTTTCAGTCATGCTTGTACCATAAAAGCCAAGTGTATAGGCTGTCAGTAAACCAAGACCACATCTTTACAATGTTATAGAGGTTCTTATAGAAACATATGAGTATTAAAGTTTTTTTTTGTATTTCCCCATATGAGTCTGTATCAGACCCCTTGCTGCACAGCAATTATGGCAATCACCAGCATTCTTAAACCTTCAAGAGCGCTCTGGCATTGATTCAGAGTCAGCTAATAGGTCGTCTATGCTCTGAATTCACTGCTGTTAAACTGTGGCTGTCACATTTTCACAACACTTGATTAAATCTTTATGTTTGTGAGGCATGTTGGAATTTTAGATGTGATGTGATAAAGTCTCGGTGGTTCAATGACTTGGACTTGTAGCCGAGAGTTTGTGATTTACAGAGCTTTGAGCCTGCACTTGGAATTTTAATTATCTGTAATGTAAATGTTGAGCTCTACAACAGATTTAGTTGAAGCCTAAATACTTTAAATGCATAGCTTTTACAGTGAAAACTACCAAATAGCCTAAACATAATCTGCTGATGCGCTCCAGACTGGCTGCAGATAAAGTGTTTGGCATTAAAATATGCCGAAATTCACGTGGTAATTGTTGTCAGACTTCAGGGTAGTAGGCCTCTGCGTTCCTGAGAAGGTGTGGACTCTCCTGTTTTCCCTCTGGGAACGGTTGGGAATGTGTGACCTTTTCCACAGATTGCCATTTTTCAGGCCCTGGATTGACACTCTGGAAACATGACTGCAATTGGTGCAACCATTCAGAGATTTAAAGTGACAATAATTATCCTGAATATCAGCACGTAGGCGCTGCAGAATGATCCATGGTTTGTAGGAGAGAGGAGACAGTCCTGTTGGGAAACTCCCGTCGCTAAAAGCAGGGAACTCCTAATAAATTCGCTGTGAAATATGAGAGGAGAATCATAAATGTCACCACTGTTTCTCCAAAGCTCCCTATGGGATGAACTTTAATATTCAAGCATAAATCTGGGAGTTAGATGGCAAAACTTTGGAAGAGTTGAATAAAAGAGGAAGGTTATGAAGAACTAAAGGGGAGAGACATGGAAAATTACAGTCAGAAAAATAATTAAAAGTTCAAAGTAGAACTTATTTCTAGCTTTTTTCTCAGTCAGTACCATTAGTTTTCCTTCCTCAGTGCACTTTATCTGTATGTATGTATGTATATATATATATATATATATATATATATATATATATATCCCCACTAATAGGCAAACAACTTTTATGGCCAAATTTTTAAGCTGTGTGCCCAAATGAAATCAGAAATGGCACATTGTGGTAACCTTAATCAAACTACAAATCATTTCAGACTGATCATCCCCGCTGGAATGCTGAGGAAAGAACAATACTTGACAGGCCCAATTTAAGTGATAGCTTCTCCAGTCTGACGTTTTATTGACATCATGCTGAGTCTAATTGAGGAGGGGGGTTTCAGTAACTCAAACCAGATGGGCCACCAGCTCATGAACTAACAGCCCCTCTTCCTCCACCCCTTCTCACTCACTGTCTCTCGCTCTCTCTCTTGCCTACGCTCAGAGCTATTTTGGCTCAATGAAATACTTAACTATGAAATAAAATGTCATAAAACTGACCTATTTGGTCAAATTTATTTTGATTGTAGGAATCTGACACCATGCCATTTATCATAAAGACACTCAAAGCTGGCAGGGGAAAGTTAGTGGTGAAAGTATTATCTTTACATGCCGAAATTCATGGATTGTATATAAAATTTTCTTTTGAGGATGGACTAATGAGCCCCTTTGAAGGAATAGTTTCACACAACAAAATCCACGGATCAGTACCTCTAAAGTTTACTAATTAACATGATATGTTGTTTAGTTTAATCTGTACAAAAACCAAAGTGTAGAAACGTGTTGGAAAAAAATGTGCTGGACTCTTTCATGGAGCGGTTGCTAAGCATAGAAAGTGCAACGTGTTAATTAGTGAGCTTTAGAGGTGGGTTTTGTTTCCTTGGACAGAGCCAGGCTAGCAGTTTGCCCCTGTTTCCAGTCTTTATGCTAAGCTAAGCCAAGCGGCTTCTGGCTCCAGCCACAAATTTAGCACACAGAAATGAGAATGGTCTTAATCTTCTCTGCAGGAAAGTAAAAAGCATATTTCCAAAAATGTCAAACTTTTCCTTTGAGCCCAAGGTATAATTTCAATACACAACTCTAACATAACATATGTGCACACACATATACAGAGAGAGCGAGAGAGAGGGAAATACTACACAGGCTGTTCATTAGACACATGGATTTAATGAGTCTGAAAAGAAAACTGGCTGTTAGAAGTGAACTAAATTAGTAGTTTCACATGGATTTCTTTAGAACCAAAATGGGAAATTTGCCACATCAGCAAAACACTCTTCATTTGCGGGCATTTTTGAAAAGACATCAGAGACTTTTTGATTTCATACCAACTGCGATCAATAGTGCACTTTGAAGGCATTAAAGTAATTTCGAGAACTGTTAATGACATTCATGATGCAGCTTGTAGGCTAGGGTACTGTAATCAAATAGGCTTGAGAGAAAAAAATAACACTGTAGTTCTAAAGAATTACATTAGGACTCCCCGGCAAAACCTTTCACATAAATGGCCATAAACATGACAAAAGCATGGTAATCGTTAAAGCTTGGCCATCGGTGGAAATACATGTAAGTCTGTTTTAGCACTCTGAATAGTGTGTTTCTTGCCCACAGCTTTTATTGATCTTTGGTGGGAGTAAATTGTGGAAAGATGGACTGGAAGAGAAGTAGAATAAAAATAATTCATCATAATTTTATTGGAAAAAGCACTGAAACTGATCAACGCTTGATCCCTGTCACATCAGTTGCCTCATGTATCAGCTACTGGCACAGCAACACTGTTCTATGTACATGATACTGATAGAGCCAGAGTTTTGGAGCTTTGGCTAACAGTGAGCAGTCACTACAGCAGAACAACAAATATTGGACCTTATTAAAACCAAGTTTGCTCTTTTGAGAGATGAACAAATAAATTATTAAACCACAAATGTATTTGCGGTGACTTAAGTGAATTTTATTTCTCCGTCTGCTTTTGTATTTTCATGCAAAGGTCACTTATATTCATTGTGACTTGAAGTATGTCTGTTTAATGGCCTATTTGCCATTGGAGGAGAGTCATTCAACTATGACTCTTTTTATCAGAGCAGACTGGATACTAGCCCAAAACTCCTCAAATCCCAGAACTAAATATGCAACTGGTGCCCCAAAACTTGCATGAAAAGGCAGGTAATCAGACATCATTGCTGACATACGTCAGTTTAGGGAGCATGGTGAGATGGTGGATGAGACAGTGTAAAAAAGTTTGGTCATTGCCTCCACAGGCTACAGTATTTAAAGCATAATTTGCTGCAAAGTTGCCATTTTCCTGTGTGAACACGCAAAAATGGAACCTAAATAGATGCCAGTTTTGTTGAATCCAATGCTTCTCCAATTGTTTTTTAACATTACATTTCTAACCTTTTCTCACTTTACTATAACATGAATGCTTTGCAGGCTTTTTCAACAATACCTCAAGCAACCAGAACTTTTCACAGAACTGTGTGACTCACGCAGAGGTTGTGTTTGTAACTATGTGACCTCGTTGCCCTGCGTAGGTTTATGGACCTTACAGCCAGAGTGGATGCTCTCCAGCTTGTTGACGGTGTGAGAGTGTGTGTGGACTTATTCCACTACCCCAGAATGCCAAGCTACAGTATGTATGCCTGCTCACATACATGGCAGACGTGAGCGAGCTACATCTGTACCAGGGAAAATGTGATGCATGCATATTATGGAAATCCAAAAAAAGCCAGTAAGATGTGGGAATACAAACACCATGTAAGGATATGCGTGCACACATTCACTCATACACAGGTCTACTCCAAATGCTGAGGGAAAAATACAAGTTTTTGTTTGTCTTGGAGGCTTCAGCACTGCATTCGTGTACAGCAAGAAAAAGTAATTTTGCTGTTTAAAGCACACCCATGTTAACAATAAAGGCCCTATTCAGTTGGCCTTGTATTTTTGTTCTCTTCTTAAATGAGTAAGGGGCTTCTTTCCTGCATAGAGCAAACAAGTGCATGAGCTGACTCCACAGTGTGCAGGATGATGTGAAGAGAAGAACAACCAATAGTGTGTTTGCCTGTTGTGACTGAGGTTTCATTGGGGCTAAAAGGTTGTGTTGGTGCGCTCATGCATACCCTGGAGCTATGAGTATCCTCATTTCCTCATTCGGCATGCCTATGTACTTGTGTGACTGAAATAGACACATCAATAGAGGAACAGTGTATTTTAAAGAAGATTATAGTTTAGTGTGTTATTTTCTTTCCATAAAGCTATTTTTGGAGCAACCCACCTCTGTTTTCACTCTAGGTTAAAGACTGATGACAGATGATTCTGAACATTACCATGTTGTAATACTTTTTATTTGGGTAGATGCTTTGCAAATCTTTGTCGTTATTCAAAGAGTTAAAATAAATGTACTTTTTATTACAGCTTCTTATTGCGTACTTGTCTTATTTTCATAGCTTTGGCCAACTCCTTTTTGTAATAAAATTGTAGTCATAAAGTTATTTGCTGAGATATGGGAATGTACACCGTCTCTAACAGATTGAGTGTCTAAAACCCTGCTAGTGGCTCTGTGAGGCTGTTCTAAATCATGACATCAGCATGCTAACATACATACAGTGACAATGCAAACATGCTGGTGTTAAGCAGGTATAACATTTGTGTCATTAACCGTCTTTGTCTAGCATGGTAGTACGCTAACTTTAGCTTGTTAGCATGAGACAAAAAGTAGCCTACAGCTGAGGCATGTAATTAATTTTGCAGGTATTTGGTCATGGCCTGACGATTGTGCAAGATGAAAAGTCAGATGATCACCAAAGTGATTACAGTTCTTCCTCTGGGGACCGTGATGTCATGCCAATCCATCAAATAGTTGTTGAGATATCTTGCTTCTTCTGTACTTTCACTTGCTATTTTGAGTACACAGATGCACAGACAATTAAATAGTAGAAAGGGAGGGACCATGAACCTATTCTCAAACTTGTAAAAATGGCTGCATAGGAAGCAAGCAGGCAAGGAAAAGCATGTTCATTTTTATTCATTTTACATGGAAGTGTACTAATGGAAGTATCCAATATGAGACAGCTTCAGTCTGCACCAAAGTGCTGTAACAACCGGCCGACAGACTACTAGCCACTAGCCATGCAGCTAGCATGACTAAAAAGAAAATAAATGGGCAAGAAACACAGTGGTTTTGCATAATGGTTAGTGAAACTCTTTTGGAAGAGAAAATATAGGCCAAGTGTAAAATTATAGCCCTAACTGTCCATTGCTAACATCCAACACAGTTTACAGGCCAGCTTCCTGCTTCATGACCTACTGTAGGCTAGCCTGCTTGCAGTACTTACAACATTCAGTTTTCCTGTGCCATATGGATTTTTACCACCATTTGAAGTAAGCTAACTTATGTTTTACTTCCACTAAAGTGCTAAAGTGGTTTAGATAATCTGTCTTGTCTGGTGTCCACTACCTGTCTGATGCTCTAACCATTTCTGAATTCATTGTAGTCTAGTTGTCAGTTTTCCCAGATCTCAGTGATTATTTTGGTCAGTACAATGTTATAATAGAAATTCAAAACTATGAAAATAAGACCCAAGTTGTAATAAACCATAATTATCCTTTAATGTAAAGCACACAGAAAGTATTATTTATGTGGAGTGTGGATTAGATTAAAATATTATCTCTTCCAAATACCACATTTATTTTTTCCTCTTTCTCCTGTCAACTTTCTGTCTTCTATCTACTGCCTCTTGATTTTTTCAGTACAGTAATGTGCATGCATACCCCTCACCAACACATCCACAACAACTTACCCTGCGTTCCATAACAAAGACTCCAGATTGCTTAACTGTCTGTCAAACCAGTTTTTTTTTTTTCTCCTCACTATGTTAATGCCTCACCACAAAGTTGCAGAGGGAAGGAGGACCCTCTCCTCCCCGTGACTCACTCTTATACGTGCGTAAGCAGGCACTGCAGACCAGAGAGTAGTATTCCATTACGCTTACCATTATTAATGTCTTCATCTTAATCATCATCGCTGTTGTCATACTGTTAGCCAGGCAGGTTTAAATGACTGCAATGTTCAACATCAGAGAGCAACTCACGGTGGCAGCCAGCCATAGATCATAAAGTAGATAATACAACTCCCTAGAAATGTTAAGCTGTTTTGTTTCTTTTTTCTTTCAGTGTAGCATGTTTTTTTCACTGTGAGACAGGAGTGCGGAGCCCGAAACTAAAATGGCAAAACAGAAGAAAAAAACAAATGGGGGGGGGGCAGGTGTAAGATTGAAAGAACAGAGAGGCAGAAGGAAAGCAAACACACGAAGAGAAAAGAGGCATGAGGAGGGAGGAAAAGGGGACAACTGAAGTGGGGAGAAAGTTGAGAGTGACAAAAGCAGGTGTTGGGGACGTATTAACACAACTCTGGGTCAAAGAAAGATCATTGTCAAGGGGGTTTTCCATTGAGCTGAGGGTCTCTGTAGTATTATGTCACTCTTACAGCCCCATTAAGCCATAATGAGGGTGTTGCCTGAATTATAATGTCACAGTGGACACTGCCAGCAATACTATTACACTTGGCTTCACAAAGTATTAAAGCAGTCACTGTATCAGCTTGTCCAAATGACAATATACAAGCTAGCTCTGGTAATGTTCTGAAATTGAGAAAAAAACAAGAACAGGAATTTAAAAATTTGACTCCGGCTTGGATCCAAGTGTGGTACCGTCCATTGTCGGGACATGTTCAGGGAGCATGGAGGCACAGAAACCACGTCAGATGTCATCATGAGAGAGAAGCTGGGGCACCAGGCCAGAGAGTAAATATTCTGTGCGTGCTGATCTGGTGTACACACCCTCTGCCCACAGATAGGAGCAGCCCTTTATCTTAAACTGTACACACAGTGGCTCAGTAAGAGTGACGGGACAGAAAAATAGCAGCACTGAGCAGTGAGGGAATGCTGATCGGCGTCTTCAGTGCGTATGGAAAATATCAACAATTAATGATATGGTAAAGGTGCAATATATTACTTGCTTAAATCATAGTGAAAATTAATAGTTAGACTCATATATGTGATACGCTGTGCCCACATTATTCATACTGTCTATGGTGCTCCTCTTATTTCAGTTTAGGTGCAGTGATTTTAGCTGTTTGCTCACACATTGCTGAATGATTTTAGGATCCCTGTAAAGACTCTCATTTACAAGTATGGAAATATGGCAAAGCAAAACCGCCAAGCGAAAGAGATGAAAACCCTCCACTCACACATTAACCTTGTATATTAAAATAAATGTTAAATGGTTTGACCACTTGTCATTCCTAACCTAAATGCTGTGATAGCTTTCTCTCTGTTGCTATAATGTGTCTCATTCAGCTTCATTTCAAAAGGTGCCCTTTTTCTGAGGACCATGCCGCGGGCCACAAAATGTGAGAAACAGAGACAGTTTTTGTCACTGACTGGAGCAATTTGATGCTTATCACCAATTCTGTGCGCCACTGGGTCTCCACTGCATGTTATGACCATCTACAGCACAAAATGTTTTAGTTTTTGAAATTGGAAGTGTTAAAGTGGACCATAGAACGCTAGCTTCATCTCATAGTTCATCAGATAAGGCTGCAGACCACAAAATGCAGTGACAAAATGCACCTGAGGAGCTTCTCAAAGAGCGCTTTTGAAACTTTGTCCCCCTCACTGTCTAAACAAAACTAATGACTGTGCTCAGAGCTAAGGTCCATTTCTGAAATACACACAAGCATGTAATTATTTGTAGTTAATTGGCTAGCACAGCGCAGCGGTACAAGTGCGTGGTCATTACATAAACATTTCCTGTTTGAGTTCACTGATGCTTTGATTGATAAGCACAAAGACACCGTTTTAAATCATCAGAGATCGCAAGCACCAATCCAACATTAGAGAAGTTCCATGGTGAGGGTGAGTTGTGCGAGTGAGTCATAATTTGCTCATCTAGAACTGTTGAAGTCCAGTTGAAATTAGTACAAGACAGAATTATGCTTTTTGTGGCAGACAGTTCTGTTCAATGAAATGAACTAGGTTGTGCTACGGGATGTCTGAGTCCCAAATGGCCACGCTTGAAGGCAGGGCAAAAAGCCTGCCATCATAGCTGCGCCACACTCCCTCACTGATCTCTCTTCAGGAACTCTGTATCTTTTGTGTGGCTTTGTTGTCTTGATAGAATCATACAATAATGTGGATAACGGTGCACACTTTCAATAGGCTGCTCTCGAAGGTATTCCTGGTGTTGCGCTTGGCTGCACACATGAAAAGTAATTGTGAATCCATCCAATTGTCCAGATGTAAAAAAAAAACAAAAAACAAGTCAACCTCATGGTGACACCAGAGAAAAGTCTGGGAATCAGGATACATTATCTGGTGGCCTAAACCTGAAATGGTGACAATGGATATCTCCCACCAAAGGCCACCAATGTAATGAGGGTCCATCCTCTCAGCACCATGAATGTCTGTACCAAATTCTATCACAATCCATCAAGAATTGTTGAGATATTTCATACTAACAAAAATGTCAAGTTCCTGGTGGCGCTAGAGGAAAAGTCAGTCCAGCCCAAAGTGGTGGACAGACTTCATTGCCATCCCTAGAGCCACGCCGCTAGCATGGCTAAATGTGAAAAAGAGAGCTTGGGAGAGATGTTCAAATCCTGCCATCTTTCTTACCTTGACATACATTGACTGTCTCTGCATGAAGATGACGTGCTTGTCGGATTGTTAGTTTCAGAAAGAGGGTTTCAGAAACAGTTAAATGATCCAACAAGAAGTTTGTTTGAAGCAAATATATGACAAATGACATATTTGTAAAACCAAAAAAGGCCCAGCCAACATTATATTTACATGTCATTGATCTAATGCAACCCATTACAATAGCTCTTTGATAAATGCTAACTTTGTAATGCATATAATTTTCACGTTTTTTGATACAGTGTCAGATGGTCAACTTAATGGAATTTTTGTTGTGTTGAATTAGGACATAATAACAGTCTCAGTGTTATTGTTTCCACCCACTGTATGTGCGCCTTCTGTAACAGGAGCATGACTTAACTTCAGACTCAGACCTACTTTCACTACATCACAGGATGCACACAGGAAGGGAGGAACGGGCTGGAGCTTGAGCCTGGCTGGAGAGGAGTAGCCAGGCATAATGTCGGTCACAGGATGATGACCTCATAACATACTGCCTTCAACCTGTAGTTGCACCGCAAGCCCAGCGCCACCCGTGTTGGCGAGGAAGCGCTGGGGACAGACAGATCCCCCCCTCCTGCCCCCAGGCCGGGTGGAGAGACAGGCCAGAGCTTAGATCTGATTTCGCAGGAAGGAAAGGAGGAGGGAGGGGAGCGTTGGATAAGAGCGCTGCCGTTGCTTTATTTTATCCTTTCTCCCTCTTAACTGTGACCCAGGCCTGTGTTATGAATACCACAGAGGTGGAGTTATTACACATACAAAGCCGAGCCAGGTCTAATCTTGTGACTATTCTGTTCAGTAACAATACAGGGTTACTTTTACTGGGGCCACAATTCAGATAAGTGTAGTTCAAGAGAAACAAAATGAAGCAAAAGTTATGTAACGTCCTGAGCGGCTGCTGCCACTTCAGGCTGATTAAAGTGCTTTATTGATTGGGAAATTTTTACATTCCTAAATTCACCTCAAAGAACTTTCACTTTCTGTTGCTGTCATTTAGTGAGCTTCTTCTTCACTGGCTAGCAGGTGATTTTGAAGTGTTTGTCTGTTTGTCTGCCCTGGGCCAAGGGGCGCCTCAGTCTAGCCATAAAAAGACATTCACTATAACAGGACGCTCCTGTCAGCTGGAGGGATACATACAAGAAGGGGCCGGCAACGATCAAGGAATGTGCACATACCCAAAATGCTTGCTCGTGCTCACAAATACAAGCACATGTACCTGCTGAATAACTTTCTATCTGTGTACACCCATTGATGCTTACGAACACACCTCAAATGGTGTCCCTGCCCACTCTAAATCCCCTCCCTCCTTCATCTGCCATGACGTGGCACTTCAACACTAGACAACACAAAATCTCTCCACCCACCAGAGGACGTGGAGCCCTGTTCCAGAGTTTTGACACTGCACTGGCAGAGGAAGTGGACCCACGCCCTGCTGAACCATTGCCAACATCGCTACCTGTCGGCCTGGCCTGTCAGTGTAACAGTCAGACAGTCATCTCCCAGCCCTGAAGCATGTTTGTTGATAGCAGGGCTTGACATTAAGTTTTTTGCTCAGCAGCCAGTTTACCAAGGTTGCCATATATTTATATTTATATTCGCTCATAATTCAGTCCCAGCACACCACAGAGCATCTCTCTTGCCGTGCTGCCGACAACAGCATCACCACCAGAGCACAGAGCTTCGGAGGAGCCATCAGATTGGAGTCACACTGCCCTGCCTTACGCTGTCTGGGTCACGCTGCTCTCCATTTCTATCACTCTACTCCGTTTCCATCATAATTAGATTGTTGGTTTTTGGTTGTTACAAAATCGTATTGCTCTTGATCTCTTATTGGCAGCTATTGGTGGAACTCGTAAGGTTATTAGTACTGAATGTTGTTCCCTCATTTTAAGACTCGGCTATCACGCTGTTGCTCCTGCATTCCTGTGTTTACAATGACACAGCTAAAAAACAAAAATGCATCGATTCGACTGACAAAATGCAAGACGACTCGGGGTCTTCTCGACTGATGACTTGAATCATCGACTTTTAGGGGGCGGCACAATGAGTGCCACCCATCAAAGTGGCTAGTAAGAGTGACAGTGTTACACGCCGCTGCCAGATTCTAGCAGCATTTGGCATTTGGGTGCTAATGTCAAGCCCTGGTGGGTAGTTTTAAGTTAAGTTAAGCTACCAAATGTAAACCTAAATATGTACATAAACTTCATAATGTATGTAACTTAAGTTACCTTAAGTTACTGGATGTTGCGTATTTATGCTAACTTGACTGGACGCAGCATATTTATTGTTCTTACCTTCCCCCCAAGAGGGTGTGTATAAATATTCCTACAATGTTCACTGACTATGGATGTGAACACCCTAAACACCCTTCACACTGAATTGAAATCCTTTCATCATTGTTTCATTTCATATCTAAATGCTGGAGTAAAGTCAAAACAATGAGAGGAATTTCACTGTCCAAATACTTACAAACTGGACTGTATAAGTAAATCTGTATGTTGACCGTAACATATCAGTTTTGGTGTAAGCCAATACCATACATCTAATTTCGTTTGTCTGCAAAGACACACATTGAAGAGCTGTGTCAAGCTTTTCTCATCTAATCTTTTATCATTCTGCTGAGGTCCGTTGCTTAAGTGGACCATGCAAACATTGGCAGAGTAACTTTTCTTTCTTCATCTTTGACTCCCAACTACTAAAGCTGGGCTTATAAAAGTAAATTACATGTCTATAAACTAACCTCCTGGGTTTGTGGGGCCATATTTGAAGTTGCGTCATAGCAGCAAAACAAACTCTAGATTATGTACACAGTCATGGTACGCTCTGCTCAGCCGCTGTAGTTATTAAGATATATTATATATATTTATACCTTTCAAGAAATCTCACTCACTGGTTCATGATTCTTTTTGTGTGATTGATAATTGTTTCATCTGTCTGAAAAAAAAAACAACTTTCTTCTAACATACAGGAGGTCAAACACAAACACAATGATGTACGTATAGAATCAAGCTATGAAGCCATTGCTTCAGTCTTCATCTTCTCATTCATTGCTTTATTCCGCTTTTGACATTTATGTCTTATTTTGTGAATGGTTAAGCCACAAAATAAAGCTGTTTTCAGTATTGAATCTCATTAAATCTCTTTTTCCAGTTAAGTTCCATTGTGTAAGATTTAGGGGAATTATTGTCAGAATATGGCAGAAATGGAATATAATAAGTAGTAAAAGTATTTTCTTAATATTATACAATCACCAGACAATAATTATGGTTGTCTTTTTGTTACCTTAGAATGGGCCCTTTATATCTACAGAGAAAGCGGGCCCTCTTCCACGGCCCTTCAGGTTTTGCGGCCACCATAGTTTCTCCTACGCGCTTGGAAGAGGAGGGTGTAATGAGGGGTATTCAGTTGGTTGCAACCTCACCGCTAAATCCTAAACACTGGACTTTTTGACCAAAATAAAGAACAATTCAAATCAACAAAAACTGTGCTTAAAGGATTTAAGCATCTAAAAAAATAAAATATCTAGTCATTCCCATGTTGATCACAATGGTGAAATTCATACAGCCATTGAATTAACTGAATACACAGTTTGTTAACCTCCCTACCAAACAACATATTTCTGATACTTGCAACTTCAAACTTTTCAAGTAAATATAAAATTAAGGAATTTGAGTACACAGTTTGGTAGTTAGTTAGCCAGTTTCAGCTCTGACAATAAAAACAAGAAGACAACAGCAAGTTTTGTCTGCACACAAGACACCGCCAGACCACTGGTAAATAAATGTCTCCTGGACTAACTGCTTTAACAACTTTTCAATCTCTACTCTTACAACTTTTGAATGCATATATGACCTCTGCTATTTGTAGAAATTAGTTGGAAATGATTGTATCAATCCAAAACAACTCTACAGTACATGTGAATGCCAGTGTTGGGCAGTAGCCTTACTAGTTTAACTACATTTCTCAGTAGCTTGGTGACAGTTTCGCTATTTTCTGAATCAAATAGCTTTTCAGTAACGAAGCTCTTTTATTGAACTAGTAGCGCGGTAGCTTCCACACACGCTACATTTTCACAAGCATTTCTGAAGGATCAGTAAGTGACGCCACCGCCACAAACGGACCTGTATATGCAGAAGCGCTTCTGTGTGACGGTGACTTCACGTACCGATCCTTGGGCTAATGTCTTCGACTTTGCTGCAGGGGAATAAAGACTTTCTACTGTGATAGTTACTGTAACACCTCTTGTGAGAAGGATCAGGGTCCAGCCTGGACACCTCTTCCTCTAGTGAGGAGGAAACTTTGATATGTAGTGGCAGAAACTTGTTTCCATGAGATGATAGATCTCTTCTGTGTTTCTGTGTGTCTGATTTAGCTCTCTGGCACACACACACTGTTTGGAGCAGGTTTTTAGTCTTTCTTCTATGCTACTGTCGAATGAAGTTAGTTCAATATAAACTAGGCCTATACTGTAAGTGTGTGTGTGTGTGTGTGTGTGTGTGTGTGTGTATATAATGACCCAATATTAAAAAATTAAAAGTAGCTTAGATGTAACTAAGCTACTTTTGCTGTAGCTTAGCTTGCTACATTTCACTGGGGGGTAGCTTCTGTGTAGTGAAGCTTCATTTAATGTAGAGTAGCTAGTAGCTTAGCTCACTACATTTTCCAAGTAGTTTGCCCAACACTGGTGAATGCAATGTACAAATACACAGGTAATGTCGTGGTCTGAATTCCATGGTTACATCCCACACCTTAATAACTTTGTCTATCTTTCATTCTAAGACTGACCTACTTTCACCCACACACATGACTCATCGCCAGCCTGCTATCTGATAAAGATCCATTGTCCTTTCTTCTATTTTGACAAAACAAGTTTGTCTACCTGGATGTCTACTGTTACTATTTCCACAAATCCTTACGGTTATCCTATGTTAACATATTTAACTTCATATGCTTTCAGTACAATACACCTTCGTGTCTCTTTCTCTGTTGTGACAATAAAATTCAAATTATGAACAGTCACAACTGCTGATATGTTCTTATCACTTGTGGACTGCGTGGGAGGTTTGTGGTGCAATATATTGCCACAAGGAGGCAAACCAAAGTCCAAGAAATGATGGTCTACCTTCACTGACAGGACAAGAGTGGAAAAAAATAAGTTTCAAGGGAAAACCCACTCCTCTGGTGTCTCTAGACTACAGGAGATTAAATTAAACATGCTATCACAGGTATGTGGTGCTCTGAATTCCCTTTGAGCTGAATCACTGACCTGCATACCTCACCGCAGGACAGACACACTTTTCACTACTATAATTGCTTTCAGTTTCACTAATTGTTACAGAGGGACGTCAGTAGTGCTCTATATCATGCTCTATTTCTTTCCAACTTTGGCCATGCTAACAGTCCGGCTTTAGGGATGGCAATGTGGACGGTTGGTCTGTCTGATATACTGAATAATAATGGTTGTATTTCAAACATTCATGTACCCCAGAGGATGACTCTTACTGCCTTCTGTGACCCCCTGGCTTTTCTAGTAGCGTCAGCAGCAGGGCTAACTTTTCACATATCCTCACACCATCCATATGACGTACTGGCAAACAATTATGGTGCCCAGAGGATGAAACGTAATAACTTTGGCGATGTCTCCACTAAACTATTGGATGGATTGGCATACATTGTATCTGCTAAACATCAGTATGTTAGCATTGTCACTGTGTGCATGTTAGCATGCTAACGTTAGCATTTAGCTCAAAGCATAGCTGTACAAGTACAGCCTCAGAGAGCGGCAGGCATGGCTGTAGACTACTCTTGTTTCTTCAATTTCTCATTTTCCCCTTTGCATCACTGATTTTTATCTTTTCCTTCCTGCTCTTCTTCTTCGCTCTTCTTTTCCTCCTGCTCCTCCACCTCCTCCTTCTACTTATCTTCCTCAATATTTTCCGAAGATGAAATAGTGAGTGTCCATCCAAAACTCTGAGTGACTACAGAGAACCCCAGAGGACACTGCATAGTTTCACCATGCCCTAACATATGCGTGCTCCTCACACACACACACATACACATAGCCCTTCTCAGCTGCCTGTCCAATCACCACACCCGTCTGCATGACATCAGCCTGTGATGTCATCATGGGACCAATGTTGGCATGCTGTCGAGCGCAACTTCATCATCAGCATCATCATCCCTTGGCAGTGGTGCACGAGCCTCGGATGGGAGGCAGCTGGATTGTAACAATTCCTTTGCACATGTCAGTATGCGTGTGTGTGTGTGTGTGTGTGTGTGTGTGTGTGTGTGTACAGAGGGAGCAGAGGGGAGGCTAAAAGACGCAATTGCTCTAATTCAAACAATCTGAGCCAGACGAAGCTTGGCTTTCTTTGGCTACATCGTCCTGTTTATAAAGCACTTTCTGGGGAGATTCGCACCGTGTTTGTCAATATTTCAACCGCAAGGTCAATTTTACAGTGACAAGAAGAGAGGAATGTGAGGCATGGGAGAGACGGGAGAAAAGATAGACAGAAGAGAGACATAGGTCCAGGGATAGGAATAAGATGGAATGGAGGGGATTGGACAGGACAGTGTGGGGCGGGATGACATGGAAAGGCAAGGCGTGACAGGACAGGATGGGATGGGACAGGATAGGGAATGGTACAGTAGGGTGAGGCGAGGCATCACAGGGTGGGGCAAGACAGGAGAAGTAGAGGCAAAATTTGATGATGGGTGCAAAAAGGTGATCGGATAAGTGAATTTAGCTTGAGAGGAAAGGTAAAGTAAGATGTGGGAACAAAATGGGAGGAGATGACAGGCGAGATTTGAGGATCTTTGCATTTATCTTTTTAGATATTCCATGATAAATGTGATAGTTTTGACTAACCAGTGCTTTATTACAATTATACAGACAGGGTACAATTACCAAAAAGGGAATATAGCAAAAAGACTCAAAGAGAAAGGTGGTGATTGTCTTTATTATTGATTTTATAAACAAATCTCTGGAAAAGCCGAAAACTTGTATAATGTCTCTCAATACTTTTTTATTTATTTTATGATGATATTATGATAAAAAATATTTGTGTTTGAATTTCTGTCATTATAAATATTTCATTTTCTTTTTTGTTATGGTAAAAAGAGCAAGAGAGACTGAGAAATCTCCACAGACTCCCTGGAATGATGCTAACTGGCATGTCATTAACCTCATGTTGCTCACCTTCTTCACTGGGACAGGAATGGCTACAGTTATGGGGAGACTGGGGTGCTGCTGACTCATCTGTTGTTAAGTCTGCTAAAAGGGGCAGGGACAATGATTTAATATGAAATTCTTGCTTAACGTTTCCCTGCACTGATTAAATGTTGATGAAATGTAGGTTAACACTAGTCTCTAGCTAGCTTATTTCACTGTGGACATTAAGCCAACAGGTTACTCACAGACTAAAGGCCACCCACCTTTCTTGGTGAAAAACTGGGTTACAGTTTGACATCCTTTCCTTTGTCTTTCCTCTCTCTCTTTTCTCTCTTTCCTTTTTTGAAAACCAGATTTTGGTTTACTAAGCAACACTTTGATCACTGTATTTCTGGTGCATCTACTTTCTGCAACTAAACACCGTCACTGATTAGTGCGCTAAGGCAGGACCAAACCATTTTATGCAGATACAGGGGGGAGGTCGGTCAATATGTATGTTTACTTTTTGGTCAATGGGGATATTAACTTTATTGCCAAAAACAAGTAAAAACAAAGAGATCATTCATTTTACCATTATATTTGAAATTCTCAACGATGATGGTTTATATAATGTATAATATAATATAATTTTATATTAGTTTTTACCTATTTTTTGGGGCCCCTGTCAGTCAGGGGTCCTTGGAATTGTCCTAACTTTTCCTCGCTATATGACGCCCCTGTCTTTTGCACTCAGCCCCAAGCACCATTTATCCCTTCTGAAGGTGCAGATTCTGTATTTATCGGGGAATATTTTATTAGCAATGCTTGCTAGAAGGATGACTTCATTCTTAGTTCTTTTTTTTTTTCATGGTTTGACAATGGGTTTCATTTGTTAACAATGTGAAAAATAAAGAACACAATCTGACTTATCCTTTAAGCAAAGAACTTTACTGGAAACATGCATGTGGCTCTTTACAGCCTGTGAATTTAAATGTAGATTTTGATATGAGCATTATAATTTTGCGATAGATAACTGGTTGTAGGTACTGCATTTTAGTACTGTTTTCTCAAGGTATGTACATTTTTTCCTTCTGTTTCAGATATTAATTTATATTATTATTTTGATATCCTGATTGCTTTCTGTGTTATTACTGAAGCACCATTTTGATCAAGGTTACCTGCATCTGACTCATTATAAGCAATAACATTAGCCCCAATGAAAGGCTAGTAACCAAAAACTTGGCTTTATTATTAAATACTAGCATTGGACACAAGTGTGGAGAGTGCTCTTTTCTCCATATTTGATTCTTCGGTCTTCTAGAACCATAGCAGTCTGTCATGAGAGTGGTGATCTTCTCAAAAGTTGAAGCTTTTCTCTGCTAATGAGAGCAGTGCAGGATAAAATCATGCAACTGTCATTCTGTGACCCGAATTTTAAAAGGGGGGGGGGGTCTCAAACTGACTATTCAGAATCAGCGTGATTCTGAATAGCTCAACGCAAAACTGCCTTAATGACAATTAACTGTGTTCCTCTATGAGTTTGTGTCTCTAGAAGGGGCTCTGGCTCATCCAAACCAACTGTTCACAAAAACTTATCATGAGGAACCGCAGCACTCTGGCGCCTGTGTAGCGAGTGTAGACCCTGGAAACAACCACAGTGTTACAACACACCTGGAGCCCATCCCAGGGACAGAGAGACAGAGAATGAGAGACAGACAGACAGGGACGAATGGATGAGACTGTAACCTCAAAGCCTTTGACAGCACCCCAGCTCTCACTGCAGCTCTTCTTACTTTGTAAATTAATTTTACAACTGGATTCATTGCTTCATGGTTCATGACTGTCAACATCAAACTGCCAATCTGCATAGATTGGCTCGATATGTGTTGTCATGTATAGTTCACATTCTAAAGCAAAATACTATTTAGCCAGGCACAAAATGTGACACATAAACTTTTAAAGTATTTTACTGTGGTTGTTTACTGTAGCAGAAATCTGAAGAAATTGTTACTTGTGATGACTTTGCATGTCTTACTGTATAACTTAAGCACCATTCACAGCACCAGGCCCTTAGCCAATGGCCTTTAGCCCACTTAAGGGTGTAGAGGACAAAAGTATGTAAATCTGATGAGCTCAAATATGCAGTTTCTGCGAGGGAACACTTAAGCTGCCAAAGGGAAACTACTGCATTGTACTGTACAGTATTCAGCTGAGTTGGACAGCAGAAATCAGTGATGAATGTTTTACATTAAGGTAATAAAGTGGACTGGACGAAACCTCACTGGATCAATAGAGCAGTCCAGCTTGCCAAGCCACGTCACTAACCGCATATTAATTCTGGCATTAGCCGCCGAGCCACATTCTGATCGGGATGGTTTCTAGAGGAGTGTTTACCAAAACAAGACTTCCAGCTCTGCTTAAGTGGTTTCACAGAGCTATCCAGTGACGTAGGAAACCTCGACATATTACTGACTTTATGTACGCATGTAGAAATGTGAGGTCATGTCAGTCTTGTAAGTGTACTTTCTCACCAGAATGTGCTATGCTGTGGACAGATTCCCAAAGAAAATTAAAGCCTGGTCCTGCAATGGATCAAAAGCAAAACTGTTCTGCAATAACTCTACTACAAACAATAAGAGTGTGAAAGGTTTTTGACTGAAAGACTTGAATGTATTAAACATAATTTTATTCTGACAATAGAAATTGCATTAAAAGTCCAGCTCTTCATAAAAGTATTAAAATCAAGGCTAAGATTTCCCACAAACTTAAATAAACCTCAGTACATTATGGACTGTTTACCATCAGCAGTGTATTGAATATCAACTATACATTCTTCCACCTTCCTCCACTCCTGATATCTCATTCTTCTCACTCCAAATATAAGACATGTGTCAAAATGTTCCTCTCCTAATTGACCTCTAATCACATTTGCTGAATACACAGACGTCTGGGGGGTCTGCTGGACTTATCTCTCCTGAGGGTGTCATGTTTGCTCTGTCCTTTCCCTCTGGTATTAGCTCAGTCTCACAAGTGCATCATACTGTCTGTATATGTTTTCCGTGAGCCTCTATTTTTGACATCACAGAAATCCAGCAAAGAACAAATGAAATGTTGCTTTTTTAATATTTCCTCAACTCTTTTCCTATAAAATAAACAAGGAAAGAGCATTATAGTTAAAGAGATCCATTTGGGATAAGTAACGTAAAGATTTAAGGCACAAGGATGGTGGTGCAAATGTGAAAATTAACTTGGAATGGAAAATATTTAAATGAGAAAGACTTTTGAGATTAAATCTATGTGTCTAGAGCAATAGGCTGAAGATGATGGAGGTGAAAGTTCACGCTGATACTTATTATTGGTTCATTAAGATGTATGATGACCCCTGACCTCTCCAAAATCTAAACCACGTGTGGCCAAAAGAGGACACTAATAAAACTCGGAGTGTTCATACAACCCTGTATTTTTACAATGGCTAATCAGTTAAAGTTGCCTGAAACCCCCATCTTTGTCCATTTTTTTCTCTTGCTATTATCTTACAGTATTTGTCACCAGGCTCACAGAGGCTTTAAGCTCAAGATCTTTCTTTTCCAGGCGTGAAATATCATTTTAAACAGCAACATATTTAAATGTGCTGATGAAACAGCTAGTGTAAAAATACAGTAAGTAATTGGAAGGAACACATTGCAAAAGTCTTGGCGAGTCCACATTGTAAACCAGTGAACCATAGTAAAGTTACATGCAATTATTTTAAGTTGATTGATTCCAGTTTAAACACTTAAAGGCTAGATGTTAATTGGATTTTTATTAAGTTTTTGGTCAAAACAATGAATCTAAATGAATGAGCAGCTATGTGGATTTACACTGACTTTTTAAACTCCACACAATGTATAGCAGACTGTCAAAAGCAAATAAGGAATAAATGTAAGAGTTAAAGCTATATTACCCTATTCACTTTTTCGTACTCACACAGGCAAACTGAATCATTGGCTTCAACTTTCGCCTCTGCTGCATCTCTGACATTAGAGCTCAGTAAACCATTGAGAAGAATTTGGCAGGCTAGATCTGGCTCTAATTAGGAACTCTGTAAGTGCAGTTTGGAACAGAGAGACACAGAGAAAAGTTGGGAAAGGGGGGTTCAATTTTGCAATCAGATAGTCACATTTCCTAAGTTTTCTTTATTAATAAAACTCTTGATGTGTCTTTATGCATGTAGTTCCACATGATATTCCACTCATATCCATCAGTGCTCCCCCTTCCCAAAAAAAGATTTAAAATGCAAATATATTCATGTTCATGAAAAGTGACAGAGGTATTTTTCCCACCACATGAGGATTATGTGGAGGAAACAGCCAGTGGTTTTCACATCGAACTAACGTGGTGGAAAGTTGTGGTTGGGCTGGTGGATGGTTGGATATGGCCTTAAACTCTGGTGACCTGGGTTTAATTCCCAGCTTATACCAAGGACTTTTCTATAGTGTAAGTGAAAGGTTTTTCTTTTTAGGAAACATATTTCTTATTTAACAATTTTCAAAACCTATAACTGTAGTTTCTCAATTTAACCAAACGCTGAACCAAACTGCTGTATATGCCAAACCATAATCCTTTTCTTAAGCATAACACTGCGTCTAGCTTTTGGAAAGTAATCCTTACATTATTTATGTCGACAACATGCAATCTAAATTCAAGATTTGTGCTCATTTGACTTTGTTGGATCACTGGCATATTATTAGTACATTACACTACTTTACTGTATGTTTGCTAAAAATTTATTCCCCAATTACCAAACCTGAGTATGATGACAACATATTGATGTTTTATTCTGTTATTGTATTATCAGCTGAACAAATAAGTTATATTATTATTAATCATGTTGAATCCAGGACATCCAACATAAGTAACATATCACTAAAACTTTAGCCAGTTCTATCACAGGGTGAATGTTAATAGTATTAGTAGAGAGAGAGAGAGAGATTGTTTCATGCACTTTGTTCTTAATCTTAACAACTGTTACATGGATTGTAATGAAATTTGGTACACATTCATGTCCTCCTCGGGATGAATTGAAACAAATTCATGCATCATTTTGCATCTAGCGTCAAAGTTTCACTTAGCCAATACTTTGATTATATCCATAAAACTAATGACATTCCCATCAGCCTCCGTTGTACTTTGTGTTTAATGCCAATTTACAAATGTTAGCATGCTAACACGCTAAACTAAGATGGTGAACATGGTAAACATAACCTGCTAAACAGCAACATGCATGACATTGTGAGCATGTTAGCATGCTGAAATGAGCATTTTGCTCAAAGTAGGGTAGAGCAGGGACAAATGAAACGTGAGACGAAAGTAGCACAGCAGTTTTCTCCGAGCCCATTTAAATCTGATATGCCAAACTATGTCAGCAAAAAATCTGGTGGATATATCACACTTTCATAGAGTTCAATCACAGAAAGTAAATTCACTTAAGTGGTAATTTTTTTTGAGTGACAAGTTGTGTTTACTGTTTCATGTGTCACTGTCATGATCATATGACAGATTAGTTAGTACTTTAACACATCCTTAAGGATGGTTTGCCATGTCAAAGTTTTTCTGTAGGCTATAGAATGGAGCAAAGTTTAACAGTTGGAGGTATTAATATACTACTTAATAACTCTGTCCTACTTTCTCACTATTCATGTTCCGTTTCATATGAATTGATTGTTGTCGATATGTTATGTCATGATTGTATTGATGATTAGGCCATATGTTCTAAAAATGAAATGTACTATATTTTTTATTAAGAATAAGGTCATAATATGTTTGCAATTGCATATCAAAAAGGACAATTTCAGACATTTAAACTAAAAACTTTTTTTTCCTTATATCCCACCTCTGAGTTTCTTTTGTTTCGACATCTTCCATTTTAATGCACATCCATTCTAAGTCACATTATACCAAAGTCATACATGTGAGTAGTTGATTACAAAAAACAAATGTTTCTGTCTTTAACGTTATCTTTTTTAAGCTCTACAGAGTTGGTAGCATGGCTGCAGACTCTTAGTCTAGTTCATTTAATTGTCCTAAAGGAAAACCTGGATACCTTCAGAAGCAGACACTGTAAACTCTTCTTGGTGTTTACAGTCAGGGGTAATAGGTATAATAAGGTATGTCTAGAATATCAGCTACAAAGACATTAAGACTGCCAATGTAAACACATTTACTGAATATGTTTAACATGCACATTTTGTAATTAATTAATTACACACAAAATGAATTAATGTGGCTGTAAGTACATTTTGGGGTCACATATAAAATACACACAAAAAGAATATTAATGATTCAATAGCAGCAATAAAAGTGCCTGTTTGCCTGCTGTATTAAGAATCACAACACACAGTTTTTCTGTTAACAATAAATGCTACTGTAATTTATGAGGTAGTGCGACAGTTCAACAAAATCCTCACACACAATGTCAGTATGTTCTCTGATATAGATATATTACTTTGTTGTTGCTGTTTCCTCCACTTTCCTGGGACACATTTTTTTTGCTGTTTTTTATTTTTAAAATAAAAAGCCCAGAATGGCAATAAGTTGAAGATGAGTCGATAGATTCAGGCCAGGGAAGAAAAGCAGCTCAATGCTTGAGTAAACACACGTTTCACATAATGATAGCAGGGGCTCACAATGAGATCAGACCATTTCATTAGCCTGCCACGGTTACACAAGCTACAGAATACACACATTCACACAAACTCACAACTACACAGACATGCATAAACATGTATAAATCAAGATATTATGGAAGTTGGCATTGTTATGCCCAAATGTACTTGTGTAATTGACCTTTAAATATTATATTGGACAATACTGTGCTGCCAGGTATAACACTAATTATAATTAATAATAGCAGAACATTATGGATTGAGTAATACTGTAGTCAGCATTATCTCACAATATGTTTAGGATTGCTTTTGAAAACACTTTTACAGGATCACTGAGTTTACCCACAAACACTCTGCCTAAGTGAAGTTATGATTACTATAATGATATAATGTGCTAACCACCTCCAATTTTTCCCGACACAGAAAGATTGATGGTGGCCAGTCAGACCATTCCCTGAGGATTTCTTTGAAACCCTGCAACAATGTTGATATAACAAAGATTCATTATGACTTTTATAAAAATAAGTTGTCCGGTAAGATTGTGAAAATGATTTATTAGCTTTTGGGGGGAACATTCCTAATTCCTAATAAGCTGCAATAATTTCAGAGCAATCCGCCTCATCTAAACCAGTTATACTACACTAGATGTAATGTCTTTTACTTGCTAAATGAATTAGCATTTCCAAACAATGATTTTCTCTAGGGGCTTTAACCACAGGAATTTGACAAACTCCTGCTATTAATTCTGGTCAAATACCAAACTCTAGACAGCACAAATATAATTGTAAGCCAATATAAAGTCTCAGCTGGGTTGGCAGTTGCATTGTTGTAATGTGCAGCGTCATTTTTGTTTATAGTGCTTAATCCTTCGATGCCCGTGTGCTTTAAAAATGAAAGCTTTTAAATATTTTAAAGAAGCAGAGTATTCATCATGAGTGAGTATTCATTTCATTGGCTTTCTCAGGAGTCGTGTCAGATCAACATCAGAATTTCAACAAGGAACTGAATTCCAGAAGGCCTCATATCCCGCACTGTATAAAAGATTTACAGTGTAAAATGCAGTTCAATCCAAAAAACTGATTAAAAGCTGAAATTTCACAGCCAATCATCAGAGGAGTCAATCATTCTGTGATCATATGCCACTGTTGCCTCATCCAAGAGTTGATCTAACTCATCACAAGCTTTTAAATCAGCCCTCAGATCTACTAATTATTCACTGTTACTTTTGCTGTGGTTCACTGGCCTTAAAAATTGATCGAGTCTCTCCTGCTGAGTGAAACGTGGTTTCAATAACAACACTGTAACGATTTGACAATCATCATGGTTGCCATTCGCCACATCTGAAATCAGCACATTCTTGGCTCGATGCGTCACCTTGAAGCAGCTCAGAGGAGCCATACCTCTTGTGAAATGAATGCATGCTCCTCTTATGATATTTCTTGCCAAGGTCAAAGGTTAAAAAGTCTCATCTGACATATAATACTTACATTGACCTGAGGCAATCACTTGAGATACTGTTTTGTTGTGAGTGAAAAGGAGCTTGATTTGTCGTCTGGCCAATGAAATGAGCTCATTAGTACCACATGAGGCAATATCTGGGATGTAATGAGCAACTGCAAAAGTTCTGATTGAGAAAGTCCTTTTTCGTCTACATACACACACGACTTAAAGCCCCTGAAAACTGGCTTTCAAAGTATTTATCTTATGTTATTAATAAATGTAACATTTAAAGTTAAAATACAGACAAAAGCATCCTTAGATATTATTGATTAAATGCAGCTACTTCTGTTTCTAGCAAACATTAAAGTTGGAGTAGGCAACATTGGAGAAACTAGGAAGAGACAGCTAGATTGTGAAAGTATCCCAACCCCTCCCTTCAGGCCTCCCTCCTCAGCCACTCCCTCATAACACATTTTCATGAGCAATGAGTACACGGATTTCTTTAATTTTTGTGTCAGATCATTTGATTTATCGATTGCTGTCAGGATTTAAAGAGAATTTCACCAAATATGGCAAAAGTTAAGAATAAGTTAACACGTTAAAACAAGTTAAGAGTTTTGCACTCAAAAAGGAATCTGCTTCATCAGGACTGGCAACGTGAGCCAAACAACCCACCAGCTGTCTTCAGATTTTGATTAAAATGTTATTGCATCCTGATTGGTGAACGCAAGTATGTGACACTGTATTTTTCCTACTGAGTTCCGCCCCCTTTAAATGGGCAAGGAGATCACAGTCAAAACAGCACAGATAGAAATCTCTCAAGTGAGACAACCAAAGTCTGGCAGCACATTATGTGTTCATGTAGGACCCCTTTGCTCGTAGTAAGAAGCCGATTGAGAGGATTCAGGTTTTAAGGGCCTTTAAGATTGAATCAAGATCACCCAGATCTTGATTTCTGACTTGCTTAGACAGTTGGCTATAGAAGTTGGTCTTCACTCTGTTGCACAGTCAGCAAGCAGCATTTATTCTCCTGAATCACACTAAATCTGTGATCCACCAAAAAATAATAACCTGTAGTTAATGCGATTTGCATAAATATGGGAAGAACATTACATTCTCCATAAAGTACAATGCTATAAATACCCAAAATGCCAAATTGCAGAATGTGAAAAGACCAAAGAACTTTGAAATTAGAACAAAGTTCAAGTCTCGGTCAACACACTTATACATATACATATACATGTGTGTACAAATCTTTTTAGGGGTTTTCTGTATGAAAAAAAGGGAGATGGACAGAATGAGATAAAGAGGAAGTAACAGACATTTTTACAAGGTGCCGTGAAGGGAGTTTTTAAGCTGTAGTATGCTTTTCATTGCACTGGTTCATTCATTGGTGCTAAAAATATACAGTGTATTTCTTTTTAATCCCCTGCCAGGTAATAAAACCCTAATTGATTATTGTGATAAAATGAAATAAACCTTCAGCTGGATTTTATGACTCCAAACTTCCTGCAGAGTTTGGTAAGCAGGCTAAGGGTGACTATCGGGGCAATGCTCTGTAGAATCACACTCAGAGAATGACCTCACATCAAACATAACACAGTGGTTGGCTTTTGTGTTGCCATTCTTTTATGACCATGGTTATTTCATTAAGCATAGCAGTGAGATATTTGGGATCGAAAGGAGCATTGAATAAAAACTGTTTTCTGTCTTGCTCAGTCAAGAATATCAATAACAATTTCATGCCTTGGGCTCCTATAGTGTGATACGTCCAGCATGTGTTTGCATGGCTTAGCACAAGGACTGGAGCTGCTCCCTTCGTGAGTGGTGAAAAGCAGCGACTCCAGCTGTATTATTGCCATGTTATCTCATATATTCTCAGGTTATATGTTATTTATTTCTGTGGCTTTAAAGGCAGTTACAACATTGGATTTATTAAATAACCTTTTATGAATCCACCCAGCATCTCTGCAAAGCATCTCCAGCGACAGCAGGTGTTCCATGTCCATTTTGTAAATAACGTCAAACGGCATTCAGACTGCCATCTGCATACTACTAGCGACTGCAGTATGCAGGAAGTACTACATACTGTATACTGCCACTACCCATTACAAATATATAATGTTTAAGTTAAGCCTGCTGAGATAACTGTTGATATCACAAAGCCAGCAAAGTTAACAAAAAAAACTGATTATTAACCTTTGCAAGCTGTCAATAAGAAAACAACATGACATACATAGCTTAAATCTAATGTTGAGCAGTTGTATTCCTTCTTGTCCACTACTGACACATGGATGTTGCTGTCTGCCATTTCAACAATGAATGATTGTTGAGGCTGCCTGTTTTTAAGTTGTTGTGACTGTTCTAGCGCTTTGCATTGTGGGACAAAGTATGTGAGACTGGTGTGATGCGTACTGGAGATTTTTTCTGAATCAGTACAACATTCTGGTATTTTTATGATACTGAAGATTTAGCTTTTGTTTTGCATACTACACTTTGGCTAAATCAGTACACAATGCTAATATAGTAGACGGATTCTAATACAGCCTTTGAAATGGGAAACACTTAGCATATGAGATATGTTTTACACAGGCACTGGTTATACAGTACATGCACAAAATCCATCCATCCATCCATCCATCGTCAACCACTTATCATGCGTACAGGGTCGCGGGAGGCTGGAGCCAATCCCAGCTGGCATCGGGCGAAACATGCACAAAATGATTATTCAAATTATTCAAACCTCTGAGCCAAACTTATGTTGGGTGGACTGAAAGCGTTAGTCTGTTAGTCGATTTCTTTATGTCAAGTTATGTTATGTTAAGACTTCACCTAAAGACAAGCAATCAGTCTTAAAACATTTTCTTTTTCTGGAGACAATAACAGTTTCATTGCATGTCAAATTTGATCTAGAATTATTTAGTATATGTCCTGGAGAAAGAAAGAAGCAAAATTGTCATTGTAAACTACATGTCCAAATACCTAATCAAAGCATATGATTTTATTAAACCAATAAGCCTCAGTGACTTTCTACAGCTTGACAGTGATTAGAATCAGGCCAGAAAAGGGTGCAAACAAAGTCAAGGATATCCTCACCGCACCCTGCCTCAGCAGGCGAGCTGCCTGCTGCCTCATGCGCAATGCTATGCTCGCTATTTTCCATCGTTCGGTCTCATTCCAGCTCTAATTTTAAAAAAAAACATGTTTATTTAAAACATGCGGCCCCTCTCACACCTCTTTCTCTCTGTTTTCACCACTTTTTTTCTCACTTTCTTTCATTTCCCTTGCCTCCACCAGTGTTCCTGTCTTTTTCTCAGTTATTCCTCCCCCTTGCTTTCCCTTTGTTTGTCCTCTCCAGCATGTGTCCTGTCCTGTGGTCTTTCTTTAGTGTCCATATGCTCTTAGAATTAAAAGGGGGGAACGGAGGTAGAGAGGAGGTGGGCAGTTCAACCCTCCTCCTGAGGGAGCATCTGCTTCTCTCTTTCCTTTTGTTCACAATCATCTTCCTTTCTCTTTCTCCTTCTCTCTCTCTCTTTCTCTCTCTCTCTGCGGACTAACAAACAGCTCTGACCTCAGACACTTGGATACATTACAGAGGAGCAACATGATATAAAACAAAAAAATATGGAGCCAAATGACAAATCAGGTTAGGGATGTGGCTGAACTCCAGTACATCACAAACAATTGCAGATAATTGAAATAGCTATTCCTCACATATGTTGTAATCTGACAGAACCACCTTTTCTATTCTGATATTCTCTGATATCATGTATATTAACATTTGGGTAAAATTAAAGGTCATGGTCCCCACGTGCTCTTCATCACATCCTACAAAATGTTTGAGTTCAACTGCTATGCTTTTTATAATATAGTTTTACATCAGATAACTAAAACATCATGTTCTCAGTAATGAAGGTCAGTATAAGCACAATTTACCAAAGGAACAACTTGTGAGAAATTATTAAATTAAAAAACTGATGCTTTTATGTTGTACCTCAAATGTAAGTCGCTTTGGATAAAAGCATCGGCCAAATCAGTAACCAGTCAGTCAGTTGGTGTGTTTCAATCCTTTTGCCGTTTGTAAGAATGCATTTATAACACTTTAACCCGCATGTTTAGCATTTATAAGAGGCATTCAAAAATGATTGATAACGCACTATAATGTAGTTGTAAGTAGCCGTAAGGACATTTAAGGACATTTTGAAGTATTTATTAATGTACATTATTTGTCAGCAATTATAAATTCTCAAATGAAGACAAATTTATAGTGTTTTCCTGTTTACAACCAAAACCATTCATTAAACAGGTGGTATTATGTTCATTTTCAGGTTCAAAATCTTAATTAGGGGTTGTACCAGAACAGGCTTACATGGTTTAATTTTCAAAAAACACCATATTTTTCTCATACTGCACATTGCTAAACCTCCTCTTTTCACCCTATGTGTTGTACGCTCCGCTCTTGAGCTACAGAGTGATGCATCTTACTTGTACAAAATCTTTGTTGGGAGTTGCACATGCGCAGTTCCCAGGTATGGACTACTAGCCAATCAGAAGCAGAGAAGGGTGGCTCGTAAGAAACAAGGTAGTGTGATCCAAATCAAAGCCGCTTCAGACTGAGACTGTAACCTAGCAGATGGTGGAAGTTACTCATGTCCACAACATCATTGTTCCACATCTTACCATCAGGATTAAACGTTGAACTGTTGCCGGTGTTCTGACGATCTATGCTGCCTTGCCGAAAAATGCTACCATAGCGCAAATCGATAGACTCGACTCTACTCGGCCCTGCTCCGTTTTCCATTGCAGACAGTACCCAGAGATAGTACATAGCTTGTTGTCATAGCGACGCCACACACAACTGCCGCGACGTAATGTTCAATGCGACACACACACCAGCGATCCACACAGCTTTCTCTTTTTTAAGTTAAAACGTTTCAACAATGTAAAGACAGATAAGCGGTATGAAAACCTTCCAGCTGTGTTTTCCTCTGCCGTTGTTGCTGCAGCGGTCTGTGTGACGGCGGGAGCAGAGGGCTCTGTGAGCGGGCGGCTGGCCGGACTCACACTCCCGCGGGTTGGCACAGGCATCCGGTAACGTGTGTCATTGCATATTTGTTTGTGTGGCTTTGGAGGGGGAAACAATAACTGTTCAATTCAATTTTATTTATATATCGCCAAATCACAACAACAGTTATCTCACAGCGCTTTTCATAAAAGAGCAGGTCTAGACCGTACTCTATGATGCTATTTACAGAAACCCAACAGTTCCCACCAAGAGCAAGCACTAGGCGACAGAGGCAAGGAAAAACTTCCTTTTAAGAGGCAGAAACCTCGAGCAGAACCATGGCTCAGGGTGGGCGGCCATCTGCCTCGACCGGTTGGGGTGAAGGAGAGAGAGAGAGAGAGAGGGGGGAACAGAGAGAGGGCAGGAGAGGAACAGAGAGAAAAAGAGAGGGACTGTTTTAATGTATTGGTCTTGTTCAGCCACATAACTCTTCTCACTTGAATGAGGCAGCACTAGTCATGTTAATGTTTTCTTTTTGTTGTTGTTTAGACACAAACTAACCTTCTATTCTGCCGGTAGGTTTCCACCACCTGTCTGCTTAGAAAAAAACACTCAGAACCCAACTTCAGCTAGATTAACAAGAAAGATATGCTCATCTAAAGCAGTTAGTTGTACAAAAGCTTTTAATCGGAAGAGTTTACAAGAGCACAGTTGAAGGTCCCCATACACATAAACCCAGGTATAGTAAGTAAACAACATGGTAATATTGCATTAAGCTGGTTATTCCCAGGGGGCATCATGGTGACTCAGCACTGTCACCACACAGCAAAAAGGTCGAGGGTTTCCTCCCACAGCGCAAACTGCAAACTCTGAATTACCACTAGAGTCATAGGGAATAGTGGAGATAAAGAGTCCCATGTTAAAGCATAACTTTTCAACCTGGACCTTACTTCCCTTTGTTTTTGTGTCTATGTGACTAGCTGGGACATTTTTTAGAAGAAGAGAAGAACATACTTTATGTCACATAGCAAAATTCGTCCTCTGCATTTAATCCATCCCTGAAGGGATTTGAACCCACAACTGTCTTGATGTGAGGCCACAGCACTAACCACTGCACCACCATTTTTGAAATTGGTCTTGTATTGAGCTAGCACCCTGCGTCAGCTGCAGGGAGACAGGGCTGCAACGTAATCCTTGAGGGCAAGTGCTTGTTTTTGCCACTGACAGATTCAGATTGTTCTTACATGTGTTTGACAACACTGTGGACAGGATCCCTACATAGACAGACCTTTTTTTAAAGAGTGAGATTCTTTTTGTTTAATAATAATAATCACTATATCTCTCTCATTAACCGCCACCAGACTCAGTTGATAAAAACAGTAATTCTACCTTGAAGTACATGGGAGTTACTGGCCTTCCGCTGCCTTGGTCGGTTAGGTAGTTTGTGCTATTGTGTGACTTGATTGTTTTAAATGATTAAAACCACAGTCACACATTAACACAAACTAACCAATCACGGCAGTGCAGCCAAGAGAAGTAAAATTACAGTGGCAAAAACAGACACTTTAGTGGACGTACTTTGACGGGGCACACTGGCCCGCAAATATTACATTGCAGCCCTGTTTCGCTGCAGGGCACTGGGGCAATACTGGACCAATTTCAAAAACTTTTGTCCAAATTAGTCACATTGACACATAAACATGGGAAAATATGGTCCAGGTTGAAAAATACAATATATTATACCAATATATAAATTACTTTTTACTACATTTATGTAACCAGGTGATATAGTCAAACCTTAAATATACAGGAGATTCAATTTTCAGAACCTCTATTGGCACAATTTTCTGCTGTAGCGAGAATGCTGCAGGTGTTGATTTTAGACAGCAGAGGGCATAGCGTTGCTGACTCAAAACAGCCACGTGCTTGCCGAGAGGTCAAGGGGCGCCGGGAAAATACACAAAGTAAGTTGCGATATTTTGCATGGACTGGCTGCTGCTGTTATCGGTGAGAACATTTATTAATAATGTTATGTTCTTGTGAGTTATTACGCACAATATGCCAATGTGTTTGTCTAGTGGTGTATGATGTATGTATTAAATTCCACATTGTATGCAATTGTTGCATATAGGATAGCCGATGCTTGTGGAAGAAACCCTACGTGTGGGCCACGAGAGCTCGTTATCCGTGAGTTAGGTATGAAACAGAAGTTACCTAATGAATGTTGTTTTTATTTGTATAACTAATGTATCTGTATGGACACATTGTGTCGTGGTTAGCACAACTGATGTGTAATGTTTACTGTGCAGTGTTGTAATTGTTTTTTTTGTCCTCTTTATAGAGGTGCCACTGCCGTATTTTTGTAACCGTGTTTATCCCTCTTTATGTGCCAACTTTGGGCTGTATTCTTGTATATGTAATAGTTGCTGCATCAATGCCACGTGTGTGCAGAAGTAGTATTGAGTTTCTATTTTCGACTCAAAGAAGACCATTTTATTTTCATTTTTTGTTTGTTTTTGTACATCCCCCAGTTACTCCAGTGGAGCGACTGCCTTCATTTTACAAAAAATTACCAGCCCTGAAGGTGGGAAAACAATAAAAAGAAACCCCGCAAATCGTATTTGAAGTTGTGTGTGTAACTTGTCCCGGCTTCATTTAATACGACTATAGATTAAACAAACAAGATGTGGTGTGTTGATTAGTGAGCTTTAGTGGTGTTGGCAACTTTTGTTACTTTTAACATTTATAACTTTTATAACTAACTAATGTCAAACTTTTCATTTAACTCTCAGCAAGAAAGTGAGTATGTGTATTCCCAAATATGTCAAAATATTACTTATTGACAATTGATGAATCTGACTCTATAGGTGCTTACAGCTTGTAAAAGTTTTTTTAGCTATTTATGTCCAGATCATTTTAGATTTGATAGATGTCTCACTGTGTAAACACACGTTTGCTGATTGACTCTACAGATCAACTCCACATATCTGTCAATAAACGCAGAGAGCAGCTGAAATGTTATGCATTCAATATGTCCATAAATTACCAATAAACCCAACAACACACCCCGAGAAGTAATTTTCCATGAGCTATTCCAGAATATGACTGGTATAAAATTTCATATCTCCAAACGATGCATTGAAACATCACATGAAATACATCAGCCTTGTGTTGCTCACGAGAGACTGAGCAGCTGTTTAAAGTGAGCCGAGTAACAAATTTGGGCCCCTAAAACACAGGCGACATGTAATGTATGTCTCAGCGGGCGCAATAAATACTGTAATAAAATTATGATAGTGTCAATGTTTCCAACCTCACCGAAGGGGGAGAAGTGAAGCGAGGTCCAAGCACTTATGTCAGAGACAAGGTCTTTTGTTATGTGACAAATTTGAATGGGTCCTATTTATATGTGATATTTAACCCAGAGTATTTAATCAAATTGAGCTCTATTAATGTCTGTGGTGGATGATGTTGCCATGCTTTTCACCACTGATACATAAAAACGCCATCCTTCTGCCAAAATTATGAAACTATGCTATTTCATGTCACTTGATGTCAGATTTTTACCTGTAAAACCTGTATTTTTAATAACATGGAAAACTGGAAAAGTCACTTCTGTTATATTGTAGTATGACAGGACTGAACCCCATTCTTTTCTATGATTATGTAATTACCTTTTAAATACCTTTTTAATCCCTCTCATTAAAGTTGTCTTAACCATAGTTCAGCTCTTGCCTTTCTTGTGTATAAAATTATGTCTCCAACCCTCCTTCCATTATCTGCTCTGTTCCGTTCACACAAACACAGGCTAAATCTGCAGGGCACCATCCTCGCTCTGCTGACTCAGACCAGATCAAGGCGTGGGGAGTCTTCTTTTTGGCATCGGGGCAGGAGAGAGGATCTGGAATTACTGGGCATCGCGCCATGTGATGATGGTGTCTCACTTGTTTTGTATGTGTAAACGCATAGCAGCGAGCTTTACATCAATAAGACGCAAAGGAGTTTCCTCACTGCGTAGGAAAAGGTGTGTGTGGAGCATGTTTCTGTATTGTTGATGATTCATGTGTAGGTTACTTTTAAAAGTTCTTTTTCAGGTGTGGATACAACATGTTTTTACTTGACCTCCATGTGCAACCTCAAGGTGATGAAGGGTTTGGTCCATTTCATAAAACTATAAAGCTCCTGCTACATTGAGCTGCAAGCATGATGCAATTGCGTCATCGAGGAACAGATGTTTGTGACATTTTGTATCCAAACTCTCTCTGCCTCTTGCGCTTGCCTCCCTCTACTTCTCCTCCATGTACTGTATGTGCTTTGCCCTCATGTAAACTCTATCTTTGATGTCAGTGCACCTTCTGAGATATTTATAAGGCTTTCCCATGAGGTTCACCAAATGCATGGAGATGATGCATTTACTTAAATGGGATAAGATGACACATAAACAAAGCAGCATATCACAGCAACCAGGATTTCAGTCTGCCATAAAGTGGGGCGGAGAAGGGGAAAAAAAGAAACAAGAAATAATGACAAAATCAAGCTGTTCATTTGGCAGCAAACACCGAGGAACACTTCAGAGGGAATCCAGGGAAACTGAGTAAGCATATTTGCTTTTCTCTCTGGAGTGTTTTCAGCATGTATCACATTGGACTAAAGAGGAAGCTGTTATCTATTATCAAGGTTTGAGTTCAAACTTGTGTATGACAAGTCATCTATCTGTTTTAGGCTTTTCATGTTCCACTCCACTTCAACCTTCTTCTGCAGATACAAGGTATGGTTCATTAGCAGTGTGAAAAATGAGAGCAGATTTCTCACAGCCAATGTAGAACGCTGTGTTTTGTAGTGAGGACTCTACCAGATTTATACTAATTACAGGCCAGAGGGGGTACAAGTTGAACCAAACAGCTTAACACACATCAGAGAAAAAGAAAAATAGTTTTTTGCCCTTCAAAGCTTCATGAATGTACGTATCCTCAAACCACAAGCTGCTAATATACCGCAAAGAGAGCAAAATTAAGGGAAATATGAGCCAAATAATAACAATGTCGGACTACTTCTACAGTATGCAGGCTTCCACATGTTTATGTTTGATCGGCTTTATGCTTTGCTGCACATATTTGCTTTCTTGCCAAGAGAAGTGCACTACCAAACTCATTTCTGCCACTGAGTAAAATGTACTTAGTTAAAACAAAGACTCCAGACTCAATCATCAAAATTAACTCACTATTTAGTGAGTTGTATGTAGAGGACTATATTGTGAGCTCACTCGCAAAATGAAAACAACATTTTCGGACATTATCTCGGCATCGTTAATTACATCATTGCAGTCGGACAGCACAATACACAATGGTATATACGACGTTAATGACCAGTGATGATCAGTTGTACAATACTTTTCAAAACACATTCTGGGATACTTCGAGTGGACTATATAGGGCATAATAATTATCACCATACATTCAGACAGCACTACAAAACGGTGAAAGTAGTGGGTGATTTCTGACGCCGCCAATGTCTTCGGTTACCTTTCAGGAAGTTAACCTGAACACTTCTGCATGCTTCTCACTTCTGTCTCTCCCGCACACATACAATATCAGTGCACACACAGGTCAAGTAGACGGTTGGAAATCCAAACTATTGATGGGTACCTTGGGAAATGCCAGAGTTTAGGCAGAATATACTGAGACATTTCTTCCCACACCTGCTGCTTTGTGTCACTTTATCCCAGAACATCCTCTCTGGTCACATTATCCTGGCCTTCCCAGAGACAAGTATAGGATGACTGGCAAGATTATTGCCAAGTGCTTCAAAACTCATGAACATAAAAAAACATGATAAAGATTAAAGGTAAAGAAGGATTTGTTATAGACTAATATACTTTGCTGGCAAAAATAAATACAGTAAAGTGGTTCACAACAGCTCAGTTAAGTTGTTGCATGTTGCTATGAATTCTCTATTTTATGCCAGAAATATGTCATACAGATTTTACTGTAGTACATTTTATAATGACACCCTCTTTTTCATTCCCCCAGTAGGATATACAGGTAACCAGAGCAACCAGCGGATTCAGTGACATCGGACACCGCCAAGGAGAATTGACTCTTTTCTCCAAGCCACGGGAAACACAGGACGCAATCTAGGCCTCTCAACCATCAGCATGCTACCCAGCAACACAGGCCCAAAGCTTGGGTTACCACCTTACCCTCTTCTCTTTGTGCATCTCTCCATTCAGCAGCAAGAAAGACAACTAAAGCTGTTTCAGGCCCTGAGGTGCGATTTACTGCTTTTAGGCACCAAAGTGGCTTTTGAAAAATTGTTATGACACTTAATAAAGTTAGCTGGCAGTTAATTCCCACATAATATCCTCTGTACTCATATGAACGAAACACAGGAGGTGTATGTAAACCAGTTTGCATGCACTTGTGTGGAGTGAAGAAGTTTGCACGTGGATGTTTACTGAGGCCTGGGAAACAAACTTAAACTGAATGATCCACTTTCTCAGAACATAAATTTCTGACATAATTAAACACTTCGCAGAACATCGCCAAAGGGGGGACTGATGGCAGGAGTGTGTTTCATCTGTCCCAACCGGAACTGTAATGTTTGGCCAAATAAATAGAGGGTATCGTCTTTCCCGCAAGCCCAGTAATTAAATGAGGAGGCTTTTTATAGCACTGCTTTGAATCATATCGGTATCGGTTAGATAAGGCTACATGTTAATTTGTATAGCAAGAAGAAAATACAGAACAGTTGGAAAATTAGAGAAAACTGCGTGGTCTTTTAAACCTAATCAGATGTGTTTCCAGTAAAAATATTTGCCTAATCAATCGTTTCCCTTAGAGAAAAAGAAAAACAATCATCACACCATGGATCATTAGGCAAAATGGGCACTGCCTCGATATGGCTGTGCCCAGAAATCCAGCCAAGTTAAGTATTGCCAACGGTTGTGATCAACGTTAACAGCTACAATAATACATACAAAATGGTGCTGTTTACTAAAGAAGCTCTCATTAACAGAAGATAATAACTGTAGGCACCAAAATCTGTCTGGGAGACAATGGCTTCAGGCCGAGGTTATACAAAACAGTAATTGGCTTCTGATTAAAATATTGGCAAAATAAAAAGGCGTCAGTAGTCAATTTACTATCCAGTAATTACAGCACATCATTGTTAACACCACTGTCAGTAAAAATAGCAGGGCTGGGAAGAGACATAATATGGTTTAATTTTATGCAGAGGAAATATGCTGGAATGAAGGAGGGCAGAGCAGTGGTGGAATGAAGGTCAGGTAGCACCTGTTTAACATCAGCAACTAACAGCAGGAATATGAATCAGACCATCTGGGTACAGCTTTGCCCATCAGATTACTGCTTGGCATGCAGCTGCGTGACTGTGCATGTGGGCTTGTTTAACTATATTTGTGGGGTCCAAAAAAATCGTGATTCCACTATGCTTGTGGGGATCGACAGCTTGTCCGGACCAAAATGCTGGAACTCACAAGGTTAAAGGGCTATTTGAATGTTAAGACTGGGTTTTAAGGGTAGTTTAGGGTAGAATTAAGTTTAGGTTAGGGGTAGGGTAAGGGTCAGAATTTTAGTTGTGATGGTTAAGGTTCAGGTAAGGGTCCAGATAATGCATTTTGTCAATGACAGTCCTCACAACTATAAAAGTACAAGGACGTGTGTGTGCGTGCGTGCGTGCGTGCGTGCGTGCGTGCGTGTGTGTGTGTAAGAAAGAGACAGACAGACAGACAGACAGATATACAGTATGAGAGAATAACGTGAGAACCATCTTGAGGGGATCAGCAATTATAAAGTCTCTCGATCATAACAGCATTCATTTGTCTTTCATTTAGGTAATTTGCTTTGATATAACCACTGTTTCTAAACAGTACCTATATACTAGGAAATTGGTTGGTGGAGGTAACGCATGGTTTGTAGAATTAAAGAGTCTGAGTAGGACTAAAGAACTTCTAGCCGGGCGCGGAGCTAGACTCTCAGCACAGTGGGGGCCGGACTTCATCTCAGGGCCCACCAAGTCCACTGAGTCTGTCTCAAGCGGGAAGCTTCCGGTCTACAATATGAAGCCGATGCAGAAGTCCCTGAAGCCTGCATTTTATTGAAAATCCAGCAGGGGCGACTCCTCTGGTTGCAAAAAGAAGTCCGGCTCTATTAGAAATAATGGGAAAATGACCCTACTTCTCAGCTGAATAATTACCCCAGTAAACACTTTCCTGATGAGTTTATGGTCTCAGTCGCTAGTTTCAAGTCTTCTTCAACACAACATGATGTTCATTTAGTAAATTATGGTCCCATTTATTTTAAAATAGACCACAAAGCAGAGTATGTTTCAGGGCAGGATTATCTATGATTGACAAGTCATTACCATGGCGACCTGTCAATCAGGCTAGAGCCGACTCATACCCTCGGCACTGTGTAAATTTAAACAGCACCGTTGAAAAAGCTTATTAGGAGTTGGCTGTTAAATAAGCAAATAAGTTTGCCATTTGTTTGAAATACAAATGTTACTTTAAAATGTATGTTTATTAAAACATGTTTCCTTAGAATATAGTGTTTTTTGTTGGTTATTTTGTTGAAACCAGGAGTGAAGGGACTGGCTGCCCCCCTGCACCCACACTACCTCCGCTTATGCCTCTAGCCATTACTTTTCAAATTTTGTCTATTCTCTTTGAGCAGGTTCTCCAAGGCAAAGACAAGCCACTATGTAGGTATCAATAAAATATCTATGTAAATTGTATACAATTTAACATCTCATGTCTTTAGTAGTAGTAGTGCATTAATGTAACCTAGTAAATATAGTAAGCTGTGTAATAATGCAACAAAAGTATTCGCTATGCTTTTATGAATGAGGAAGCAATGAACATAATTATATGCCTCTATCCAGCAAGTTAGTAATTAGCTCTCAGATGGACAACCAATATATACTCTCAGTCTACCTACTGAAAACTGGAAAAACCTCACTCTCTGCAGGGCAGGTTCTAGCACCCCCAGGTAATATGTTTCCTTGAGAAGCGGCTCTGGTCAGTGAAATGCCTTATTTTTATGGGTCAGCTGGCTGCGCATGCATTATGCAATTGTCAGTGTGTAGATTTGCTTGGATGAAAAGTTAAACCCACAGCACCCTGTTAGAAATGAAAATAAAATATATTAAATACATATACGGACAGAGCTGATTTAATGATCTCAATAGTGCAGACTAGATCCATAGAACGTTATGAACCTCAGTCACAACGGCCATAGATTCTGTCAGTTTGTTTTACCATTAAAACTCTGAGTCCTCGTTGAGAACTGAAGTCTTAATAGATTGTGTTTGTATGGGTCTGCTCTCAAGCTAATACTTCTGCAGAATATTCAACATGATGGTGAGATATGTGGAGCCTTGTCGCTCACCCTGTGTGCATCCACTGACAGGACCAAGAAGAGACCGTGTGCAAGGGCTTCCCTCCCAGAAGAAAGAAACAAATAAATTAATTAACAGAAAAGAGATGTAAAAGCACACACAAGCGGCCTATGTGTGAGTGCAAGAGAACCAGCTAGGCATCACTGCCATCCCAAACAATGCTTCAAAAAAATTTTTGTGTCACCCAATCTACTGTATGGTATTTTAGCTAATCCCTTCTTCACCCCATATCGTCCCGTATGTAACACCTGCTCTTTCCCTCTCGTTCATCGGGACACAAAAACCCTACATGACACCCTGACAGTTTTTTCTGTAGGAAATCTCTTGGAAGCACATGTAGGGTAACATCCTCTGTTCCCACCTCTGCCTGTGCTCCCCCCCTCCATCCGTCTCCCTCTTTTGGACGCCACCACAACAGCTGTGGAGTGGAGAGTGCGCTGATGATGTCCTCAGGGGTAATTGCGCAATAAATGTGAGGTCTAAGGGAGTAAATAAAAACTGTAAGCTGTAAGCCAGGACCAAAGTAACCAGGAGAGAGGGAGAGAGCAAGAAAGAAACTCAGAGAGTGGAGGTGGGGGCGTGGGGGGGTAACTTGACACTAACCACCACCTCTATTAAAAGGAGCATCACCAGCACCACATCTGCCCTATATATAGCTTGTGGGCTGCTTTCAGTTTCGGTTTTCCCTCTCATTCTTTGTGTGACTCTCACTCTTCTTTTCTCCATAGCGTCCACCCTCCAGCAGCCTTCTCCATGGCCCCCTCGCCCCCTTACCATACTACAATCATAGAATGGTGTCATAATATGTATGCAGGCTTTTCTACATCCAAGTGCATCGATGAACACATTGCTGGGAGAAATTTGAAAAGATGGTCCTTTCTCACAAATTTAAACTTTATTTGATTTTTCTCCTTGGAAATGTGTCAGCAGGTAAATGCCAGTGCAGATTATCAGAAAAGGCCTTTCTGCTTTATACTGTGTTAATGGCTCATACATTATAAGACATATTTCATCTTAGGCTGTTAGATGCTGAGCCACACCTCAATTCATTAAATAGCATCAAATCCTCCCATAGCACTCTGCTGCTAGAGCAAAATCTGCTCAATTTACTCATCTATCACTGGAAGGGAAGGACATTAGCAACAGCAAAGAGGAAAGGAGCTACCATTAGCAAGTTTTAATTCTCCACATACTCCACATATCAATTTTGTTATACAAGACAGCAACTGAATAATGTGAGGAAATGTAGATACAGCAATGGGTGAAAAAGCAGAGTAGTGCATTGAAAAGAAGTGTGAGATATCAGTTGTGAGTCAGGCTAAAAACAACCATAATAATAAAAGATTTTGATCATTGTTGAGATTAAATAGGCTAAGTTTTCAGGAACCGTGACTGAACAGCTTTCTGAGACTGTTCTTAGGCACATTTGTATTTTGAGCTAAATGCTAATGTCAGCATGCTTACATGCTCACACTGTGTATGTAAACATCAGCATGTATATGTAAAGTTTACCATGTTCACCAACTTAGGTTACATGTTATAGCATACTAACATTTGCTAATTAGCACTAAATGCAAAGTACAGCTGGCTCTGAGGGAATGTCATTAGTTTTACAGGTATTTGGTTGTGAACCATAGTATTGGACAAATTAAAATTTTGACCTCATGGTTCTAGTAGAGAAAAAGTCAGGTGATTCCCAAAGTTAGTAGGATTCATGCCCTGGGGACCACTTATGTCTGTCCAAAATTCCATGAAAATCCATTAAAAAGTGTTTGAGATTTTTCAGCCTGGACATTGTGGTGGACCAACCTAAAGGTCAATATTGTCATCCACAGAGCCACTATGATGGCTAAAAACATGATCCTTCATTTATTAACAGTAGAATAGTATGACGTGTATGAAGGTATACAATGTACTGGATCAGAAAAGTAAGTGGCTTCAAATCTGAGCTCTGCCTCAGTTATATGAATTCTGCCTGTATTTGAGTTTCCGCCCACAGTCCACAGAGACCCTAACTTGCCAATAAATTCCGTGGGTTTAATGGTAAGGTGCAGCCAATTCTTCTACAAAGCACATTTATATACTGTTCATTTGTGTTGCTAAATACTTGAAGGAGTGAACATAATTGCTGCTATATGACTGTGCATTAGCCTTGTGATAGACTGGCAACCTGTCCAGGCTGTTTCTCTGGCTTTGTCCTTTTCATGCTGGGATGGGCTACATCCCCCTGTAACGATGAACAGGAGTAGGCAGGAGTGGAAATTAACTTTTTGGCTCGCCTGCCAATGGGACTGGTAGATGAAAAAATCCACTGACCAAGTATATTTTTTACGGGCCAAAATAATAAATTGCCTTTTTAAGTCACATAAACATTTGTTTCAGTGCTTTTAATTGAGATAGTAAGGTATTATGTCAAATACAAACTTAAAGAAGACACCAGATTGAAATTTAAAGCAAAATTAATTTGTTGCTTTTAAATGTACTTAAGACATAACAGTAAATTGTTTTTTATCATTCAACTTAAATCTCATCACTGCTCACTCTTCATCATGCATTATCATTCAACTTAAACCTCCTCATTAATTAATTAACCCATCCCCACACACTATATATTCATTAAACTTTCATATAAAGTGTGTCACTACTATAGGTCTATTTTAGCTAGCTAGCTAAATGCTAAAAATGCTCCATGTACTCCAAGCACGACTTGACGGCTCCCGCTCCAATCCCCTAACTCCCACCTACTTAAAAATGTACACCAATCAAACACAGAAACTTGAAATTAACATAAACAACAACCAATGAACACCCCTAATCCATGTGAACGCCCCTAATCCAATTTTAGATCCCTGGGTACAGCGGAGACCACAAGAGCGACACACAACAAAAACAATGCTGGTCCACTGTTAGCTAGCGTCAAAAAGATATTATATGGCAATATTGTACCGGATACGTTTACCCGCCAATGTGGCGGGTAGCCTTCCAACATGTAGCTGCCAAATGCAAAATCTACCCACATTTGGCGCTTGGCGGGTGTTAATTTCCAGTCCTGGGAGTAGGCAATGTCAGTCATGGCAAATCACATATATTGTATATATATAAAAATCAGAACTAACCAACGTTTACAGTGCCAACATTAGCGTAATATTTTTTGGCCTGAAACAACTGATTGCAAAGATATCTGTAATTAACACAGTAGGTACAATCTACAGTGCACGGGCCTGCATGTTTTAAAAGTTTAGTATTTTAATGTGACAATGTCCTGTCTTATCAGCTGGTAAACATCTTGGCTCCATAGTTTCCTTTCAGTGTGTCTGATACACAGCACAGCTCTTCTTTTTTCAGCGTGATGTGTGGGTAGACAAGCAGACGGTTCCTGGTTCTTTGTGGTTCTTCCATCAGCTCTGAATCTGAGTGGGTGGCTGACTAACTGCTCGACTGGCATTCCCCCAGAGACACAAGGAATGACAAAAACTTAGAAAAACAAAGGCACACCAAAACCCCAATTGACTTGCACAATAAAATCCTAATTAGCTACTGGCGATAATGATAATAAAAATATAGTCTAGACATGCTGTATTGAATAAAAAGTGGGGATTTTATGAGAGCGTAATGCACAGTTTAAAAAAACTCCACAATGTTGTTTGCAATGCCAGTGACAGTTTATATTATCTTGTTTTATGAATAATAAAAAGTGCCTTGCCGTTTTCGTGTTTGCTGATGTAAGGGGAAAGTATGCTAGTGGGTGTGAGTGAAGTCTGGGTCAGACTTGCACGCTGGAAACAGCTCAGTGTTTCATTAGCTTGCCTACTATTGCTTTATTGTTATTGAAGTGGCTCTTAATTTAAGCTAACTATAATGAAGAGCCAATAGAGTTAGGGATCACGTTATAGTCTTCAACAGTAAATCTTGCTGTGTGTGTGTGTGTGTGCTTGCTTGCAGTATTTGTTTAGAGGCACCACTTTGTTTTTGCTTTTACATCTTAAGCAGCACAGCTTAAAGGTTCAAGTTCAACATTTTGGGAAATATGTATTGTTCTGTTTCACGCAGTTAGATGAGAAGATCCATAACATTCTGATGTCTGTACAGTCATAATGTAAGCTAGCTGAAGCTAGCCACCAGTTCTTCCTCTGGTTAGCATGAAGGCTGGAAACATGAGGAACTAGTCTGGCTCTGTCCAAAGGGTAAAAAAATGACCACATCTAAAGCTCACTAATTGTCATATCTTGTTTGTTTACTACAAACAAAGAACAAATTATATATAGGATAACCAACCACTCCACGTTTTATCAGGTTATGTGAGTTATGTGCCTGACTTACTGGAATTAAAGTTAATATGCGGATTTCTCAAAATGTTGAAACATGTCTTACCTGTAGCCTGAAACTTTATTTCAACCCCTTAATTTACAGTCTTTGCTCCATAACTGAAAAATGACTTCCCATAAAGTATTTTTGTTTCAGTCAATCTTGGCTTAAGAAGCACGTTCAAAGACAAACACAGACAGAAATAAAAATGACATTTTATTAATTTTATTCCCAATATAGCCTATATGATTAAGATTAAGATGGATGAAAGGCCACCTACTGTACATGATCAGTGGCTCATCCAGGTGCTCAGATGCTCACTGAAGTGCTGCACAAGCTATATTGTACCTTCTTTGGAAATCTGGTGTATTCATGTTCAAAACAATGAATGTGACCAGAACTTCTGTCAAGTAATTTACTGCCACTGTGTTTTATTGTCTAGAGACAGTGTGGCGATGCTGTTGTTGCCACAGAGGAAGCCCATAAAAGAAGTCATTCTCTAATTTTGTTTGTCATTCACTGCATGTGACAAATGTGGCAAAATGTCTTGCGCTCTTTCCTTTTTATTGTATATGATATAGTGATCTGTGGAAGAGCCACTGAAATGTGCACTGAGTTTTGAGGATGGTTGAAATGTAAAAAAGCTTCTATTTTTGTAGACCTCTGGTGAGGAGCTTTTCCTCATGTCTGCAGTGTGCGGGTTCCCTTCTACTCGCTTTGATCTTTTTCTGGAATCAAATGTAATGATTGTGGCTAACTTTGAAATCTGGAAACACACTTGCTATGTCTCGTTGCAGAGCTCTGTTGCACGGTTCTCACTGGCACATTTAAGCAGCTGTTTGCCACAGTTGGTGAAGAGGTGCCATCAAGTGCTGATGGTTAGCAGGTTTTCATTGTGTCAACTGACTACACCAGATAATTAAAGGAATAGTTTGACATTTTAGGAAATACACTTATTTGCAAGCTTGCCAAGAGTTAAACAAGAAGAACAATATCACTTTCATATTTTTGCATATGGAGCTGGAGCCAGGAGGCGGTTAACTTCGCTTAGCATAAAAAATAGACACGGGGAAACAGGCCCCGCTTTTTCCAAAATTCTAAAATATTCCCATCTAGTTCTGAAACTGAAAGGTAAAAATGACATGATACTGGTTTTAAGGGGGATTCTGTCCTGTAGCTGTTTCAGAAGGAACATCTGCCAGGCACAGTGACTGCCTAGAGTCAAGTGAAGCAAGCAACCAGCAGTATGCTTAAAAAATGTAACACTTATGTTTGTGCACAGATTAAATTAATGAGTTATAAAGTGTCAATTAGTGAGCTTAAGTTAGATTTGTTTACCTTTGGACAGAGCCAGGCTAACTGTATCCCCCTCCATCCCCTCTTTATGCTAAGATAAACTAACCACCCCCTGACTCTCGTCATATGGGAAGGATGGTAGCAATGGGAAACATTCCCATGTTTACAATTTACAAGAATTTACATCATCAAACAAGTCAAGATGGTTGTATGATTGCAGAGTTGGCCATCTGAGGGTTAAAAATACAGTCAATTGACAATATACCACAACATATATTAAAGCTGGGTTTAATTACTTGAACGGGCTACGGCTGACATGAGTCATCCACGTTTCCCTCAAAGGTCAACACTGTCAAGACAGTATACAATTGGCATTAATACTCATGCAAAAGTTCACCAAATTCAAACTCTGTGAAACCACCACAGGATTTTGCTTCGCCTCTACAAGCGAAGCCACTGATCACTGAACGCTACATCAACGCAAGAATTTGTCGTGATTGGGTGTAATGAAACCTGCATAATCTCAGCCCCATGTTGCATTAGAGTATTATTGGACCACAGTGTAAGCAGTGTTGTGTTACAAATTCCTGGAAACATCATGTACTTTTTGTGTCCACTAATGTTATACAGTTTGATTTGACTGCTGTTGCATGAGGAATGGGTATTGATTGGATCTGCTATGGTTGATGTTAATTGCAACCTCACTTTATAGCCACTCTAATCTGTTGTCATCTTCTGCTGGAGTGCAGTATTTGCGCTTGACAATAACATTACCGCTTGGTAATATAACAATTCTTCAATCTGTTGCACATTTTATTATTGTCTTTTTCACAAAATAATTTTACATTTTTGCACTTTCACTGCTGTTAACTAGTTTGGATTCTTCTTCTTCGTTGCGTTTTTCCTGGCCATCAAACATTGTTAAAATAACAGTATATGGTGAAACACTGATAAACAGAAACTCTTTCTGAAGAGGTACGGCCAGTAAAGCCCCCTTATACATAAGGCATGTTAGGCTATATTGGCAAATGGAATTAGGACAGAGCATGTCTTTCATGTGGTAATAGGCCTATTTGTTGGAGTTGGGGGACCATGCTTTATGTTACTTAAATAGCTTTATACGACTATATTTCTATATATAAAAAAGATCTTTTACCACAAGTACTATGGAGGTTTTTTTTTCACGTGACTGTGCATTTAGTTTTGAAGATATATAGTTTCTCTCTTAACCCACTACAGTATCATTTCAAAGTGCATTGTCTTTAACTGTGAATATAAACCTTTACAAATTACAAATGTTGTATAGTAAAAATGTATGCCATCTCATTTAATATATTTTGGTGTTGTAAAGAATGAAGTTAGCATTAGTGTAAGATAAAAGTGGAATGGTTAATGACAGTTTTGTAAATCCTTCCATTTTTTCTGCGTTTTACTATTGGTCCATTTTTGTTTTGTCCAGTAATGTTTTTCTATGGATTCCAATATTGGTCTCTTGTTTCACAACTTTTGTCCAGACAGAAATATCTCAACAACTGTTTGATGAATTGTCATAAAATTGGGTACAGACATTCATGGCCACCAGAGGACGAATCCCCTGATGAATTTAGTGATTCTGTGACATTTCCTCTAGTGCCACCAGCCGGTCAAAGTTTTCACTCAAGAAAATATCTCAACATCTACAAGATGGATTGGCACAAGATTTTATGCACACATTTATGGCTCACAGAGGATGAGTCCTACACTGTAAAACATTACAGGCCCATTTAATTATGTCAACTTACTTCTTTTTAACTGAAATAGCTCTGGCAAGAAAAAAAAGGCGAGTGTGCGGGGATGGGAGTCAGAGAAAAAAAATTGCCTAGGTGCTATGTATTTTGAGTTTGAGAGAAATATACACATAATCAACTAACTATTAGGAATGAGCAAGTACTCGGTTGAAACGAGCATCCAGTACAGATACTTTTCTCCGAGTACAAGTATCATCAAATATGTCAATATCTGTTTTGTAATAAACTATAAATATAGGAAGCTTTTTTAATCTATTACTATTGTGATCAAAAACATTTCTCTGAAGCTCAATTCTGAGGCTGTTCTGTAAATCGTTTTCTTATAAATATAGCAGCATGAATCAGCATGAATCATCAGCATGTGATTAACCCATACCAATTTCAGCCTTAAGGTGATGTGCTACGCTTGCCAACTATTTTGAACGTTGACTGCAGCGTGCATGTGAGCTCGCCAAGTGGTGCGTAGCTCGACACAGCAACAAACTGCCCTGGCGCATCACAAGTCGTTGAAGATAATAGCGCAGCGGCACTGTTGTCATGGTCTGTCTGCAAAGCCCTTTTTACATGTAAACTGGAACAAACTTGGAATTTAAATCCCCTTAACTTGAAATTAATTTGGTTAAGTTTTTTTAACTTGAAACTGAATAAGTTGGAATAACTCAAAGTATGAAGTAAAAGTTATAAAAAGTTCATTTAACTAAAAAAACAATGTTGAGACAACTATAACACTGTAGTTATATCAACTTTATGAACTTGAATTTGTGAGTTGCAACAAAGGCAAGGTTCAAGTGGAGTTAACTTGCATTTTCAAGGCAGCAGGTGAATTTGCATTTCCAAGTTAAACTTACTTGAAATGTCTTCTTTAGTTAGTTACCTAACTTACAAATGCGAGTTGCCGAAGCATCCAGAGGGCAGAGCGAGCCGAGAGAGGGAGCAGAGAAGAGAGAAGAGCAAGAGAGCACAAACGACGTTGCGTGTCGCTCTTTTGTTGCCTGGGGCGTGGTTCCCCAGAGGGCGTTTCAGGTTTCCCGAGGGACTGCCTTTCTAAACTTAATGTCTAAAGGAAAATAAATCTATTTGCACGTATTATAATCAAATATTTTCCACAATCGAACCTCAATGGTCAGACGGTTGTACTGTTCTAAGTTAAGCATTTGGTAACAGGAAACAATTTTCACATTATTGGTCAGGATATTTGTACATTTAACGGCATTTCCAACGATGGTATGTAATACTTATTTCATCCACTTGGGGGAGCTCAGGTTACATGAGGAAAGCTTAGATTAATCCAAGATCATCTCTCCTTAGGAACCGGGAAATAGTTATTCATCCTTAAATTCAAGCTAGCGATTAAGAGTATAGTAAAACATTTCTTTATCATCATTTCTAAAGGGATTTTGTAGGAAAGTATTATGAACAAGCATTGATTACATTACATTGAAAATAAAAACCCTGCAAACGTAACTTATTTAGATTCTTTTCAGCACTAATATCAACAACAGATAGCAACAACATGTTAACATAACTACTCAAATAATAATCAGATAACTAAAGATTTAATTAAACTTAATTAAATGCTTTGAGTCTTTGGAGACTCCAGTCTTTGGTTATTTAAAGTTCAGCTTTCTGGGTTATGTCACAACTTGGGTGAGACAGGGGTGTCCCTTTGATGGGTTAATGAAACACAGAGCAAGGACAGTTACCACGGTTACAAGTGATGCCAGTTTTGTTTGCCAGTTTTGGCTGTTCAGGGAAATGCTAATCGCTGGTTCGTGTCCCTTTGTCAGTTTAACAGTCAGGCCCCACGTTATCAGCTTCGTAGATCAAAAAGGTGCCAGTTTTACGATCAACTGCCCAGGCCTAGCACTTAAAGAAAGCAACTTTGACCCCCTTTTCCGCCTTGATAAATTTTACAGTGTAAAAATTTACGGTGCTCCAATTTAGGAGCGCCACCACTGATATTTATGGTTTAAGTAAAATGTCTCAACACCTATGATTGTTCACACCTAAGGAGGTGAGAGGAAGCTGGAGCACCTGGAGAGAACCCACGTAGACACAGGGAGAACATGCAAACTCCATACAGAAAGGGGTTTGAACCAGCAACCTTCTTGCTGTGAGGCGCCACCGTGCAGCCCACCCTTGACTGAAACTTGAAAATAGCATATGACACCCCTTGATTCAGACAAGGAAAATCTCCTCCAAAAAAGGAAAACAGGGCAAGAGCAATTTAAGAATTGTAATGTTTCTTGTAATTGTAGTGCCATCATCAGGTTAGACTTTGTGTTTAGTGCTAATTAGCAAATGTTACAATGCTAACGCACAAAACTAGCATTAGCATTAGCTCAAAGAACCACTGTGCCGATGTAGCCTACTGTCTCACAAGATTCTTTTATGAAAAAGAATCTAGGGAACGTTTTGTAATTAACCAGCAGGTGCTTCCCTTCTCGCTCATTCACAAGTGATGTCAGGTTTATTTTCAGTGACTTGGTAATACGTATGTCTCAGCTCTGCCACCTCATGCTGTATGTAGAATATGATTTCCCCACCTTCATTTTCCAATGTAAGGAGTTCAGGGAACTCATGTCGACCATAAATCTGTCACAACATGTGGTTAGACTTCTTCACTTCACCTTGTTGAGGAGTAATTTGGCAATGTAATGAGTTTTGTAAAAGGATGTCCTCACTTGCTCTTTCTTTTTGGTGCGGGATCTTTGCTCTCCTTGTCAGTGCTTAAATGTGATGAACTTAAAATGTAGTGACTTGTGTGAACTGCTTGAGAACATGTCTCTTTGCAGAAGTTAAAATAGTAGGTACAAAGCATTTATCATCATGACGCACAAGGCATCAGTTGACACATGCAGACATTGTCCAAAATAAGAGTTTATAATTTAAGCTGAACAAAGAGTCTATTATGGCCGACTCAGGGGCAGAGAGAAGACGCTGACTGCTGATATTTCTGTTTGTTTAAACGTTTTACTCACAGTGAAACAACGTTAATTTTGGTTTGCGGGATGTTGGTCGTCAGGGATCGTAGAACGGTGTGAAGAACAGATGGTCTGAGTAAAAAACCTGTTCAAAAACACAAAGCTTGACAGTGCAGCTTTTTTCCTCTCTTAATTGTGAAATACACAAGTGACAAATCACTGCCGTGGTGACACAAGAGATATTTGTTTTAAGCTTTTGTTTGATTCTCTGTATATTCGATACAATATGGCAATCATAGAAGAGAACAAGCCAAAGACACCATACTTGTTTAGCAATCAGTGAACGCAAGAGAAAAAAAGAGAGCCCCATTCCCAGCCATAGCACACACATGGGAGTCTGTTCCCACTAGTGTCTTAAAATAGTCAACGAGGGCTTTTCAATTATACAGGCCACGCTGTAAGAAGGGGCCCAATCATAAAACCAGAGTGTTTACCTCCTCTCTAAATCTTACTCTGCTTTGATTAAGGGGGCAGAAGGCGGCTGGGAAGCTGGGACAGAAAGGACAAGGCCAGGGGGGGAGATACTGTACAAAAACTGTAGGAAACACAATGAGAGCTGTAATTGTCAGCCATCTGTGACCTGAGGCCAGCAGAGCATCCACCATAATGGTAGTCAGTCCTGTAACACTAGAAGAACAGAGAGAGAACATGAGTGGGGTCATTAAAGAGACAAAATGGGTCAAGGTGTGTGAGGCTAAAGTTAAACTTAGTCTATATTAAAGGGGCAGTCTTCCATTTTACATTTCAAAGTCAGTTAACTCGTCATGAGGACTAGTTTGCTAAGCCTCAAAACGTTTGTGTAATGTCTTCTGTTAAGTCTGTTAAAATTACATCATCTGAGTATCTCACCCTGATCTTGGTGACTACAACCATTAGAACCAAAATAAACAAAGATGCTGTTCTGTTGCATTATGGGAAGTGTAGGATCCAGTGTTTTAGGAGCTTGACGCGTAGTAGGGAGGAAAGGTCAGGATATCTTGACCTCTTCTGCTCCATACGCTTATTCGTTTTCCTGCCAGATTAGATGAGCAGATCAATCCTCATGTCTGTGTGTTAAGTATAAAGTTGCAAAGTGGGAGGAGTCCCATTTATTTTTCCCATACACGATGTTACGTGACTCACAGTAGGAGCACTTCTACAGCATGGATGGGCATGAAGCTCTACTGGTTTTAATCATCATATAAATCACAGAAAATAACGATAAACAATATTTTTTCCACCTTCATTTTATAGTAGTAGTCATGAGAGGTAGTGATCTTCTTATGTGCCATATGTCAGCATCTTTAATGATGAACAGACATAAACATTAGAATTCCCTCACTTTCATCATGGAAAATGAAGCCCCTCCTGCACACACACGCATTTGAAATTGCATGCGTGTTACTTTATGTGTCTTAATAGAAATAACTGCTGCTTACAAGGGTGTGGATGTGGTTATAGAAAAGGATTTACACCTTTGTTCCCAGGTTTCATTGTCCAATGCTGCTTTGAGGAACCAGCTAGACTTGTTTGGTTCCCTCTCTAAAGGACATCAATTATACCACACCTTGCCGTTGATGCTGCACTGCAGACCAGAGAAAAATATTGTTTGTTCATCTCCCCAAGATAAATGAAAATGAGCTTGATAATCTAGTGTTTGTCATGTGTAGAAAGGCAATGTAACTAATACATATGATATGAGTCATTTGAGTTTACAACAAAATATTATGATAGAAAGAGGGATAAAAGTGTCCATTTAAAAATAAATATATTAAACAAATACTTGTTTTTAATTTTGTTGGACTTATGCATAAATGATTAATGCTCATTTAAGGGTAAATTTGATTTTTGTTGATCTTTAATTCAGCAGGTCAACCTCAGCATAAACACCTACGTCTGATCTTTTTCTGCTGGCTGGATGCTCAGGGGATTATGTTTTTTAACGAGCTTCTCCTCATAGGAGGTAGCTCATCCCTAATCAATATTTCAACGCATATATTAACATTATCCAAATTGATTAAGTGCCTTTGCACCTTTAAATATTGTTTATCAAAGGAAAGGTCACTTGATGTATTTGGCTGTCCAACAGGGTATCTTCCTGAGGACTCCATAGGAAGACATGGTGTAATATTGATCAATGGTTTAGCTTAGCACTAAAGATTCATAAGTAAATGTTTACACATCCCTTCAGGGAAACAATCATTGAACATCAGTGTGTGTGTTTTACAAATAAGAGAACATGGAGTCCAATTGGAAAAGCACAAATAAATCAAGAAAGACAGTTAAATCAGCATAACTGTTGCATCAAAGATCACATCAGTAAAAAAGCATAAAATTTATGTTCAGAGCTAGATGACTCACAGTTCACACTCCGCAAAATGTCTCACCCCTGCAGCTGTGTTAATCCGCCACTCTGTCTGTGTTAGTGTGTTGTTCTGTGGGGTTTTAGGGTTTTAGGCGGTTCCGTAAAACTAACTAAGACAAGTTGAAAAGAGCTCCAAGAAACATGACAAAAAAGATCTTTCAGCATGAGCGTTCAACAAAATGTTCAGCCTACAATTGTAACATGGCAAACACAAGGCAGGCCTTTTGTCTAATCGAGCTGGAATTCATTTTTGATGCACTCAAAGTATAAATACGCTCAGTTTGACAATGAAAATGGAGCACAGCCGTTGTGCTTCTTGTTCATGCTAAGACCGCAGGCTGATGTAAGTTCACTCACAGAATATGACAGAGTCCAGTTGATATAACATTTGATTCAATTTGAGAACAGAGCATTCAGTTATTAATCCTGGCAGGGCTAGCGTTTTTTAATGAACACATAGCTGTGTATGATCCCTGTCTAATGCTCCATTTGGCAAATAGGAGGAGGCAAGATGATGTTACACGGTGAAACACAAGCATTAATGATTTTATAAGACGATGGAGAACAGAGGAGTCATTTAAAGCTTTTCAGAGCCCTCTTCAGTCATTCTGCCTCTATGCCGACAAGAGATCGCTGGACGAAAAGAGACAGAAAGATTTAAGTAAAGTCAGAGCAGAACTTTGCCTCTGAAAGGCATTGTGGGAGAAATACAAGAAAACTTGTTTTGGGGATGAATTACATGTTCATGAATCAGCATGCTGAAGTGTAAACACCTTTGTTGCTAATCTGTGGCATAACAATGCTACTTTGGCCCATTTTATCCTCAGATCAAAAATGCAGCCTTGGTGTCCATCCTAAAATTTCTCAAGCCAAATGAATGAGCATATATTTCTAAATTCCCACCAGCTAAACAGGATTGCTTTCAATGCAAGGAAAAACCTTCTGCTTTGGGATCCACTGAGCCAACATAGTTAACTGAGGACACAGACACTTATGATCATTTTAGAAAGGATTGAAGTGCAATCAGAGCACTGACACAATCTGCGCCATCTGTGCAGGTTGTGTCAGCTGGCACGTGTGGATAAAGAAATTTCACATATTTTGATATCTAGCCATGAAGCTTTTCAGTTATCTCATCACCTTCTGTTACAGCATGATGGAAGAACAGCTTATACAGTGTACAGGCCATTTATTAAAATGTGTCATTTTACTGCCATGGTACCCTGCAAAGTGTAGTGTCCATAAAGATAAAATATTGTTGTTGCTATTCATCCACATTCATGTAACTTTGTATAGACAGATAGAAAGTAGAAGAAAATAGAACTATATGAAGATTTATACAAAGACTTCATGATATCCCACTATTTGATTCTACATTACCCTAAGCTGAGTTGTATTTATTGTCAGCCCATAAAGAAATTCTTTTCTCTGCATTAGACACCATATCTCCATTTTAAAACATAGGCCGGATCTGAATTCATCATCAGATTCACAAAGCACTAAACAACACTTGCAACACAACGGAGAGAAAACTGTGTCGCAATCACATTCCACATTCTGAGCGAGGTTTTAAATCCCAAGCCTCCCTGTCTTCCACAAACATAAACAAGTCTATGGTTTGGAGCTCATTCATGAATCTATGTCTTTGGAGTTCCTGCTAGAAAGTATAAGTCTACCAGTTCTGACTCAAAGCCAAGGGACGCCCTTTTTCTCTGTTCTCTGTCTCTGGTTTTGAAACCATTCATGCCCTGCGGAGCGTATGCTCCACCCAAACAGTATTTCCATGGTGACACACATACTGTATATGGACCAACCTTTAAGGTGTGTGTCTGTGCATTTTTTTTCTTTCTTTCGTCTCTACCTAAGCAGCCTTTGAACCGTGACAACGGTTGAACGACAACGTCAGCAGAAAAGGGGTTTCCCTCTTCACGGCCTCCGGTCGCCCAGGCAACATTCCTGAGTCGACAAACATTGGCCCAGACTTGAGCCTGCATACCAGAGGATCTCCCAGGAAGTCCAAAGGGCTTTCCTGCCATCTTGTTATTGTTGTTGCTATAGTAGTGGCTGCCCGCCAGCAAGTGTGTACAGGTGAAAACAGGTAAACCTACTGTACCTACGTCTACCCATTACCTTCCATTAAAACTCTGGACACGAATAGAGCACAATCTTTATATATAGACAGGGACACACCTGAAAGACGTCACAACTGATATGACACTATTGACACAAAACATTACAGTGTGGCATGTTTGTAGTGTAGATATAAACAAAGTACCAACATGGTATCTGCACTGAATTGAGTCTTGGTTACATTTATATGTACATAAATTTGTCTCATCAACTAAATCATCCAGAAGATTTCCTCAGGTCTGTAAAATAATAATTTGCAGCATCAAAGCAGCATATAGGTCAGGAAGACTTTCTGACCTGACCCTTAAAAAAGTAAGTGTACGTGATCATGAGATTGTGAGTGTGTGTGTGTGTGTGTGTGTGTGTGTGTGTGTGTGTGTGTGTGTGTGCGCGCGCGCACATGGTTTGTCATGGTCACTTGGGAGGCGAGAGGCTTGCAGCCGTTCAGTGAAAACACAAACCAGGGCCATCTGCATGCCTGGATCCCCTCCAACATCAACACTAGCACACACACACGCACACTCATACACAAACACATCCACACACACTTTACATGATATCATGAATTGGGTGTCAGCAGCTGTAGCACCTCATCTTTGACGTAAATGTATACGGTCTGGGGCTAAGGCAGATGTTCGGCACATTGTGATAACCTAAAGGGGGTTTTGGTTTCTATTCAAAAGTCGATGAGGTGCTGAACAATTAACAATGTAAATTTGATCATTACGGTTTAAATTAAATAACAGCTCCTGCAGTGTTTGTAATGGTTTTACACCACACAGATTGTGAGTTAGATACGTCTTGCCTTAGGTCCTGGCTTTACTGTTGCTGGGTTATGTTGAGAAAACAAGTGAAGCATGTTGTTATGAAACAGTGACTGATGCTGTGTAGCAGCAGGCCAAAGTGAAAATGCCTCTTTCCCTGCCAGAAATTTGTATTAGAAACCACAGCTCCATGGCACAGAACCATATAGGCCTTCTTCTAGCACTGCACAGATCCAATTCCGCAGGAAAATGTGTGCATGTGTGCGCATGTTTGTGTGTGTGTGTGTGTGTGTGTGTGTGTGTGTGTGTGGTGGTGGCGGTAGGCCCAACATGCTTATGGGTTTAAAAAGGCTTCGTTTGGTTTCAATCGTAACTGTAACCGAGTGCCTTGACGATTTCTCAGCAAGAGACCTCAAGCTCAGATAAACGACCTGTAACAGGTTGCCATGGCGGTTAACGAACATCTGATGAATGTCATGTTAAAGTTTGGGAGTGAGCCTCGTGAAGCGCTTGGCAGCCAAACAAAACTCCAGGTGAGGGTAATTCAATTCAACCCCGGAAAAGGTGGGATTATTTTCCCCCTCACATACCTAAACTGGATGGAATATTCACATGCTTCGGATTTCAGATATTTCAACATACTTTTTAAGGCTCTGTAACATGAACTTGATATCTTCTTCTTCTATCCTCTTTTTTTGTGTTCTCTCATCTATGTTTTGAAGAAGACATCCTTGACTAATTAAGTCTTCAAGGTTGTCCTCTTGATCCAAGTTGCTGGGCTCCACGAAACAACAGCAGTGGGATCCCAACTGTATATACTATACAGGCAACCATCCATCAAGTTGGTCATCTTCCCTCTGAAGCTCCCTGATTTCCCTTTGAACCTATCACTGTGGACTGAGAAAAGAGAAACATATTTGATAGCCACAGCGTTTGAGTGAATTATTGTCGTGACTCAAGACTGTCTACTGTGTCATCTTATCAGCCATGCAGACTGTTAATACATAGGGATTATTCACTGAGAGTCCAGATTGTGTTGGAGCCTCTTGAGCTGTAGCACATTTCTCATTTAGTGGAGAACTTTGTTTACAAAAGGCTTATTTGACGCAAAGTGTGTGTGTGTGTGTGTGTGTGTGTGTGTGTGTGTGTGTTTTTCCTTTCAATTTAAGTATGTTAATGGCTAAAACAAACCCAGAAACACTGGTTGCTCACTTAGCAGAAAACAAAAAAAGTTGGTTGTTCTGGCATTTCACTCTGAACCAAAAATGTCAATACTGATGGTGGCGCTAGAGGAAAAGTCAGACCTGGAAAGTCTGCACAAAGTTGTTGTACTAATCCATCTAGTAGATATTGAAATATTTCACAAAATAACTGTAAAACGTTGTTCTTCTGGTGACGATGAAGATCAGGGGATCACTAAAGTCATTAAAATTCATTCTCTGGACCCCACAGATGTCTTCATGGTAATCCATTTCACTAAAAACTAAGAATGTCAACCTCGTGGTGGCACTATAGGAAATGTCAGGGGATCACCAAAGTCAGTATCTTTCACCATATATGTCTGTACACGTTTGTACAAAATGTCAAGGCAGCCCATCCAATATGTATTAAGATATTGAGTGTGGACAACCAACCGGCATTAGCATAGCTAAAAATAGTACAGTTTTAACACAGAGATAAGATCTGATCTGAACAATGAAAATCAAAAACCTTAAAACTTTTTGTGCTTTCATTTTCATGGTGATAGAACACATCAGATTATATTAAACTCAACCTTATCACTTAAATCTGACTTTAAGCAGTCTTTGTTTTTCTAGGTGGGTTTTCAAATGAGTCACCCAGAGGTTTTGCAGGTTCTTCTAGTTTGGATTTCAACAGAGGCACTATAAATTGCTACCAGCATGTGCCATGCATCTGATACAACCCCCTGAAAGAGTCTTATCAGATGTGCTATGTCAGTCCTCACTGCGAAAGGACTAAACACAGTTCCCCTTCGAGGGAACTCGAACTGCGTCGGTTACGACACTATGGGAACGCCTCTAGGCGAAGCAGGTCTGAACGTGAATGAAATCACTCCAATCCTATTGGCTTGTTGCTAGAACGGTACGGTGTGACGGAATAACCGGAGGAGTATAAAGCACACCTGTACACACTCATCATAAGCTTTTTTCTATTCAGCAGGCATGTATGTTGTTTGAAGAAAGCTCCAGTCCTACAAGCAGTGTGTCTTACCTGAAGAAGAAGTCTACCAGCATGTCCGGCAACCAGATGTACAGAAGGTGTGTTTTTTCTTGCCCTCGGTACATCACGGATGGAGATTCTCATGAGATGTGTGTCTCATGTTTGGGGATGGAGCACGCACGGGCAGATCTCGAGGGGGCTGCCTGCGCCCGTTGCGAAGCCCTTTCCGTGCGGGTACTGAGGTACAGTATGGCTCTCTTTTCCGAGGATGGCCGGATGTGTTTTCCCCGTGGTGTGGGCCCTGCGGCCGCTGAGGCAGCCCGGCGGCTTCACTCATGGGGTTCACAGCGTGATCTGTCGGAGGATTTCGGGACGGCTGAGGCTTTTCCCGACCTTCATCCGCTGGCTCCGACGCTTCCTTTCCTCGTTCAGGAGCCCGTTCTCGGCTTCTCCCGCTCGCGGTTTGGATCCGGAGACGCTGCAGCAATCCGACTCCGAGGAGGCGGACGTGCTCAGCGCAGTGGACGATGACTTCCGGGTGTCGGGGCGGCGTCATCTGGCGGCGCCCGACTATGACGTGCTGCTGGAGGTGGTGACTAGAGCCGTGGCTAAGCTCAACATCAACTGGCCACAGGAGGAGCAGACACCACAGGCTAGTGGTAGCTTGATGAAAGGTTTCTTAAGCACCACACGCCACCTCCACGCCATTCTTTCCTGATTTACATGATGAACTGAGTAAATCATGGGGCAGACCCTTCTCTACATGGCTTTCCACACCCGATCACTGAACTACAGTAATGTGATGGGGGTTAGGGACCGTGGTTATGGGAGGATGCCTCGGGTGGAGGATGAGCTTGCGAGCTATCTCTCCCCTCGACTTGCGTCCTCCCTGGAGAAGCCGGCGTTACCATCCAAACCATGTCGCACCACATCCACGCTTGTGGGGAAGGCGTACATGGCAGCGGGCCAGGCAGGTGCGAGCTTGCACACCACGGTGCTTCAAGCCTACCAAGCCAACCTGCTACAGGAGATGGTTCAGAGGGGGGGTCCCTCCGAGGAAGATCTGGCAGGAGCTTCGCAGAACCACGAAGCGTTAGACGCAGTGCGAAGCGTTCCGCCAGTA
>NC_060162.1:11560281-11561746 GCF_021292245.1 Micropterus dolomieu | reverse complement strand
AAATGGGGGCCAACAGAATCCATTACTTTCAGTAAAAATTTTGTAGGTATTACATCAAGTGGGCTGGAGGACACTCATTTGTGATACTGTTTTTAAAAGCTCAGACAAGTCGATGGGATAAAACTGGTTAAAACTCTCTTGTTGCTGGTGAGGAACCTCTGAGTAAGAGGCCACGGGGTAATAGAGGCTCTGATTGACACCACCTTATTGGTAAAATAAGATAAAAACAATTCACAGTCATCATTACTTCCAGCTGAGGCACAAGGAGGGGTTGGGTTTACCAGCTGATCCACAGTCTTAAACAGAAACCTGGGATTGTGTTTATGTGTAGTAATGAGTTCAGAAAAATAGTGTGTTCTCGCATCCTTAACCATGTTATTGTAGTTAATTAATAAATCCTTCAGACTGAGGTAATGGACTTGGAGACTGGATTTTTTCCATCTGCGCTATAATACTATTCGAACTAAAACCACCCAAAATTTTTACATTTAAGCTTCCCATCTATAGAATTTTACTGTGGAAGCATCTTCAACTTGTTCTGATAGTTTTTTGGGTTACCACTTTCTAATAAGCCACCATTTATACAAACAAAATGATGTAACAACGGTCAGTGCAAACCAAAATCACCAACCGATTCAAAATTACATTGGAATCACAGGTTGATCCAACCTGGGTGACTTTCATCACTGCAACTCATAATATGACTAAGTAGTGTGTATGGAACCCACGTGCCTGTAGGCACTCCTGATAATATCTTGGCATGCTCCCAGTGAGATGGCAGATGGTGTCCTGGGGGTTCTCCTCCTAGACCTGGATCAGGGCATCTATGAGCTTCTGGACAGTCTGCGGCACCGATACATAACGACTACCTGTGCAACTTGAATGGGCTGCAGGTACCACCTCGTTATCATTAGTGACAAGGACATTGGCAAAATGCCAGTCGGGAACAATCAGTCAGGAAGGATAAAGAGAGAGCAATTGTTTGTGGCCATCACCTGCAAAACCATTCCCTTTACGGGGGTCTTGCTGTTGCCTCTCCAGTGTACCTGCACCAAAACAAGTCATTCACAATTGCTTAAGCTTCCTAACTGGGCAGATTGATATCCCAGAAGTTCAATTAACTTGAATTTATACTGTGTTTTTTTAATTAATGTAAATGTTTTGAGCACGTGTGTAGATATACAGTGGGGGAAAAAAGTATTTGACCCCTTGCTGATTTTGCAGGTTTGCCCACTTACAAAGAATGCAACAATCTACAATTTTAATCATATGTACATTCTAACAGTGAAAGACAGAATCCCAAAGAAAATTCCAGAAAATCACATCATATGAATTTATTAAAATTGATAACCATCTGATGAGGAAAAACAAGTATATGACCCCCTACCAAACAGCAAGTATTCTGGCTCCTACAAGCCAGTTAGTCTTTCTTTAAGACACAGCCCCAATCCCAACCAATTATCTA
>NC_060162.1:11544650-11560181 GCF_021292245.1 Micropterus dolomieu | reverse complement strand
GATTTGGAGGCTGTCTGCAGGGAGGAGTGGGCCAACATCCCTGCCGAAATGTGCACAAACCTTGTCACCAACTATAAAAACCGTTTGACATCTGTGCTGGCCAATAATGGCTTTTCTACAAAATATTAACATGCTGTTTGTCCAGGGGGTCAAATACTTGTTTTTCCTCATCAGATGGTTATCAATTTTAATAAATTCATATGATGTGATTTTCTGGAATTTTCTTTGGGATTCTGTCTTTCACTGTTAGAATGTACATATGATTAAAATTATAGATCGTTGCATTCTTTGTAAGTGGGCAAACCTGCAAAATCAGCAAGGGGTCAAATACTTATTTCCCCCACTGTAGGTAGATTTATTTTGTCACAACGTAACAGGTTATAGATTGAAATTGAGTTTGTAACTCCCTTCTGCTACATAGCAGACAATATACATTAATATAGAAACAATTGTAAAAATGGGAATCAGAGATAAACTAAATTCAGTCTGGTGGTGCGGCAGGTGAAACTTCTGTATCGCTTCCCAGAAGTCAGCAGGGTGAACATGCTGTGGCTGGTTGGGTACTGTCCTTTAGTATCCTTTGGATACTCTGCGTAGGCACCTCTCTGATATCACTGATGCTCGGGAGATGGGTACCAATGATCTTCTGAGCAGTTTTAATCACCTGCTTCAGAGCCCTCTGGCCCTGGGCCATGCACATCCCATGCCAGTTTGTGATGTTTCTAGTCAGGATGCTTTCTATTGCTCCTCTGTAAAAGCTGACAAGAAGTTGGCACGGGAACTTGGCCTTCTTAAGCTTCCTCAAGAAGGAACAGTTGTTTTTGAGGTTTCTTTCACCAGCGTTGAGATGTGAGATGATCATGTGAAGTTCTCTGTGATGCTGATTCCCAGGAACCTGAAACTGTTCACTAAGGATCGACCGATGTTTTTTTTCCAGGCCGATCTCGATACCGATTATTAATCACCAATTAGACCGATGACCGATATGTGGAACCAATATTCTGCTGTAAAATTTTTAATCTTGGTGTCAAAATTTTGAATAACACTCAAATACAAAACTTAATTGAAAATAACAAAATTAAAGTTGATTGTCATGTTTAATCTTAATAAATAGTTAATTAAATGAATTAGAGATCCATCCCACTGGCGACCTGTCCAGGGTGTACCCCGCCTTTCGCCCGATGCCAGCTGGGATAGGCTCCAGCCCCCCGCGATAAGCGGTTGACGATGGATGGATGGATGGATGGATGGAGAGATCCATCCCAGAGATGGACTTGTTATCTATGATTGATTGAATTATCATAAACTTTGTCTTTACCTGCTGCCATTTATTGTATTTATTTTATATTGCTAGGATTTTATTGATACATTTATTGATAGTATTTATTGGTTCTGTTCTTTATCTATACTCTTATTGTTTTTTTCATTACTAAATAACTGCCTTTTAAAAATATGTTATTTAAAAAAGAATAAATTCAGAACAGTAATCCAATTTAATATTTTATTAATATTATTTATATTTCAGAGCAGCAACAAAAGTAAAGTTTACAGCAGCAAAGTGACTGTATAAAATCAATATCCTACTGGAAACAAATGGAACATGTAAAATAAACTATATTCCTGACATCAAAATACTGAGTGAAGTTTAGAAAGAAGAGCTCAGACATCAGTATCAGTCCTTCCTCATGTCCTCCAGGTCAACCAGGAGCTGGTTTGTCTCAACAAGCAGCTGAGTTTGCAAGGAGTTGCAAAATTTTAAGGTACGTAGTATCTCAGCTAAACTACAGACTAGCTATTAGCCAAGCTAGCGCATGTGCTTGTGTAAAACCAAAATACAGCTGCGGTGGATGAGACAGAGCAGATTAAAATATCGCTCTGTACACGTTCCTGCTCATTGTACTGATGCAGTATCATTCTTTTACTGCTGTTTTTGATGCACTTACTTACAAAAACGGCCATAGTCATGGTTAACTTCTGTAATCTACACTGATCTGCTCCGCTAGCTCCACTCGGTGTATGTATGTCGCTCTGCTAAGAAAGAAGGGGAGGGGCTGTAACGTGGTGGCTCGCTCGTTCTGTTGGCTACTTCCGCACAATAGTCAGTGTTGATAGGCTATTACTCCTGACTTGTAACCAATCAGCTAGCACTGTGGGCGGGACATTGCTCCAGCCCACAGATTGGTGAGTACAGACAGAGAGAAGCGGCTGCATCAGAGCCAAAGGAGCACATTTTTAATTAATTAATTATATCGCCTATCTGTTTAAAATGACCGATGCAGATTATTGGGAAAATGCTGAATATCGGCGACGATATTGGTCGACTCCGACTGTTCACCTGCTCTACTATAGCGCCACTGATGTAGACAGGATTGTGCGTCTTTATTTCCTTTTTCCAGATATCATCGATCAGCTTCTTAATTTTTCTGATGTTGAGCAGTAGGTTGTTCGCTGACCACCACTCTGCAAGATTATCAATTTCCTCCCTTGTGGGTATACAGTGCGAACAGGAGGGGGCTGAGCACACAGCCCTGGGGGGCTACGTTGTTGAGCACTAGAGTGGAAGAGGTGTGTTTGCCAATCCGAACTGTCGGATGAAGTCCAACATCCAGTTGCAGAGTATTTAAACCCAGAATGCTGAGTTTGCTGATCAGCTTCATGGGGGAGATTGTGTTGAATGCTGAACTGAAATCCACAAACAGCATTCTGATGTAGGTGTTGTTTTTCTGAAGGTGTGCGAGGGCTGAGTGGAGGGCAGTGGAGATGGCATCCTCTGTGGATCTGTCATCAACTAGCAGGATTTTAGTATACGGCCAGGAATGTTATCAGGCCCAGCTGATTTACTCATATTCACTCTCAGCAGGACGCTTCTCACATCTGCTGTGGATACTGACAGTGGCCGCTCCTCTGTAGGTGGAGTAGACTTTACAGCTGACTCCTTGTTGAGGAGATCAAAGCGAGCATAAATGTTGTTGAGTTCATTTGGTAATGTGGCCTCACACATGATGGGTGAGCTCCTGCTTGTGATGTTTTTGATAGCCTGCCACATATCTTTGGTGATGTTGGTGTTGAGTCTCCAGTCTCTGCTGATGTCTTCGCTTCACTTCCTTGATGCCAGCTTTCAGTCTCGCTCTGGCGGTGCCGTAAGCTTCTTTATCACCCCACCGAAAAGCAGCTTTTTTGGCTCTGTATAGAGTGCTCACCTCTCCATGCATCCAGATCTTCTGATTGGGGAATGATTTTATTGTCAGTAATCACAACATCATAAACATGTATGATTGATGATGTATATTCCTCAAGGTTGATGTGGCTCTCCTGGGTGGTGGCCTCTGAACACACTCCAATTCATGTGTTCGTGTGTTCGTGCGTGTGCGTGTGTGTGTGTGTGTGTGTGTGTGTGTGGATGCAGGTCACTCCTTATCCCTCTGGTTGTGGTACTTTGGTACATATTGGGCAGCTAGAAATGGCCTGTCTCCTACTCCTAGTATTTTTAATTTTGAGAGCTCATTTAGCTCCTTGAAATCTAAGATTATAGAGTTGAACTTGTTAAATTAAATGTTCCTTATTACATTGAATGTTTTACATTGTAAGAGGAAGTGCATCTCTGTCTCAACCTCCCCTGTCAAACAGTTACCACATGTTGTCTTTTCTTTTGATTTCCACGACTTTCTGAGTCTTCCTTTTTCGAGTTTGTGGTCACTGAGCCTGCACTTGGTTAGGATCTATCTCTGCTTTTTAACTCTATTCTAACAATAGAGAGATATTCTGTCCATTCATGAAGATGAGGTTAATAAAGTAAATTAGGGATGCAAACTAGTCCTTTTAAGCTAATTAGGAGAGGTTTCTTTTGGATTTTAATGCACAAATTAAATGCTTAGTAATTATTCAGGGATCCTGTATAGAAAAAATGATGCATCAAGATGCATCGATAATCATTTTATAATCGAATCGCAGCCCTCTGAATCGTAATCAAATCGAAGCGGAAGGTGCCCAGAGATTCCCATCCCTACCGGGATACCGTGCACTCATTGCGCATGTAAATCTATTTTGGAGAAGTGGATTTTTTTAGGTTAAATACTTAGAAAATCTTGCTGTCTCTTGCTAGTTTTTCCAACACTGCATACCCCAGCTTTATCAGAATCAATAGGGAGGTGGTGAATCTCACTAAAGACTTTCTGATTGCCAACACACAGACGGTTTCTATGTATGTTTCTGTGTATATTTAGTGGTAACATCTTACACTAATACTGCCAAAGGGAAGTTTGATTGGTCCCTTTAATGTCCCACTGGGCAGCAAGAAATGCCCTATCCCCTACTCTTAGTATTTTTAATTTTGAGAGCTCATTTAGCTCCTTGAAATCTAAGATTATAGAGTTGAACTTGTTAAATTAAATGTTCCTTATTACATTGAATGTTTTACATTGTAAGAGGAAGTGCATCTCTGTCTCAACCTCCCCTGTCAAACAGTTACCACATGTTGTCTTTTCTTTTGATTTCCACGACTTTCTGAGTCTTCCTTTTTCGAGTTTGTGGTCACTGAGCCTGTACTTGGTTAGGATCTATCTCTGCTTTTTAACTCTATTCTAACAATAGAGAGATATTCTGCCCATTCATAATCTGTCTTTAGGGGCAGATAAATCCTAATCTACTTAGGCTGTTCTGACAGCAATCAATAAATCAAATGCTCTGACACTCAAATAAAAAATTCTGGTATCTGTGGCTTTGATTTGAGTCCCTTAAATGTCAGACAGAATATCTTTCTTAGCAGTTTATCCTGTTGCAGGCTTTATTTTGGCCCTGATACAGTATGTTGTCAGTCAGGCTACTATGCAGCAACTGCATTAGGTAGCGAGCCTTTTCCTTTCCTTTTTGTTGAGCGAAATTGCATCGGCCTTCTAGACAGTTAATGTGAGTGTACAGCAATAGCCCATTTATCATGAGGTTGGGCTTTGCTTCTCTCTCTCAGGCCCATTAGGTCTACAGTACTCAGAGCTTGTTGTATTGATGTCCAGCAGTCATTGGTCATTGCCTGACTTACTGCTGAATGGATGGCCATTACTTTGTCATTAACCAGAAAGGAGTCGAATCTGTGGAGCACAGGGCAACGTATATCTTAAACCCCAAATATGATGGTCTTACATGCATTATATGTAAGTTGCTTTTCCCCACAACTCTTCTTGTCCTTTTCTTTATTACATCACTTAAACTAAACATAATCCAATGTATAATACGTAAATAAATAAAGGAGAATAATTTAAAAAAATAAATTTTTTAAAACCTATTTTCAATTATTGATTTTGGCAGTGATTCAAGGAGCTCAACTTTAACTTAAACATCTGAATAGGTGGCAGTGGGTTGCAAACCTAGACCTGCACTCTCCGCATAACTCCTTGACAGTCTTTGCAGTCAGTAATTTTATTTTTAACCTACTAAAAAGCTAATGTGGTCTGTAGGTGTGTAACCACAGGACAAACAATTGAAATTTGCTTCAAAAACTCAAATCTAAATAGTTAACATACACACAGTTTACACAGTTAACATACACTTATACTTTAACTAAGTTTCAACACTTCCTTGTTGAGCAAATAATGTTTCTGTCACCACTGCTGTTCTTTTTTATCCACTTCTTGGTGAAGTAGAAGAAGTAAGAGAAGAGAAGTAATCTCTCAAATATATAAACAAAAGTCGCAGTTAACATCTTCATATTGCTTATCTACACAAGTCAGACAACAGTTTTACATAGGTGTAGGTATAATAAGATTATCTAAAGAGGATGTTCTGTTGCATCAGTGTCTCTTAACTCCATTTACGTCCCCTTAACAGTAAGGTTACATGATCAACAATAAAGCTGTAACATGTTTTTAACTTTCAGAGCACAACCTGTGCAATGCAGTTAATGACAGCTTATAAACTACTGTAAGTCAACACATCCTCCTGACTCTCAAACCAGTGTAATGATAGGCTATAACTAAATAAAACTGTACGGCTACATGATCAACCTGTAACCTCTTTTCAGCCAACGGCAATAATTAACGTGGTGGCAGCCAGCGGGACGTAAATGATTACGTTAATCGACCACCACAAGTTTGGCAAGTAAACAAACGCTCATTCATCTCTTCATAATGAACGACAGTCGGAGTAAACCTCCCGTAGCTCGTAGCAAGAAGCAAGCTAATGTTAGATGGCCAATGCTGAGCTAAACATGTTCACTCACCACATATTTGCGTTCAGCGCTTCTTTGTTTGGGACTTGTATGAAGTTTTAAAGCCAAAGTTCATGATCAATGGCACAGCAGCTGCCGGGGTGTTTGTTGTCCTCTCTCACGTGTGGCCGGGCGCAGCAGATGTTACGTAGGCAGGTTATAGGTAACGGAGGGAGGGAATAACGGCAAGCTCATCAGACGTGTCCTAAAAAATAAACATTGTGTCACGCTCTGCCGGTTGGCCATCCTTTGTGTTGCACTTTTGGGTTTGGTATCTGCCTTAGTATGTTGAGTTTTGGGTTCTGTCCTGTCTGGTGTCCAGTATCTGCTACGTAGTCTGTTGTGTTTTGAGTTCCTCTGAGTTATTGTGTGGTCAGTTCATTATCTGTTATTTAGTTGGTCTTTGATTCCATGTCATGTTCTTGGTCTTGTACGTTAGTTCATGTCTTTAGTGTTTACTCCAGGTCTTGTGTTCTCTGTTAAGCTCTGTATTGTGTTCTAGTTCTGTGTTCTCGCTTATTCACTCTGCCCCAGGTCTGCTTGTCATGCCAAGTCTCTCTGTTTTCCTCTGCTCTCTCTCTCTGCCTCGTTAGTCTCATGTCTGTCACCTGTGTTGCTCCCGCCCTGCTCGTTAGTCCCTGTGTATATATACCTGGTGTTTCTGTCTTGTCATTGTTCATGTTACCCCCCCCCAGTCTGTCGTGCGTGTACTCTCTGCCTGCCTGTAACCAGCCTTGCTTGTCTTGTCTCCCTGTACTTCTGGATTTTGGATTTCTGTTATTCAGCCACTCACCTGTAAGTGTGCTCCCTTTTGGTTATATTAAAACCCTTCGTTGAACTATACCTGCTCCGCTCTGTGTCCTGCGTTTGGGTCCTCCAACCTGCCTCCACACCACGATCGTGACACATTGTTCATGAGTCCCGCGCCTCGAGGTCGAGTCTGAAGTCTTTTGAGGACGAGTCTGAAGTCACTGTGTGTGCGACTTAAGTCGCACTCGAGTCCCCATCTCTGACATGAAGGTATTGGAACAACATGGTAGGTGGTGTTGTACAGTACTATGCAGTATTTTTATTGTCATTTTTCTGTCTGTCTTCACAACGACACAGTTAAACTCAGAATAAAACATCATGTGAGATGAGATCAAAGGGTGACTTTTAAGTTGACTCTTTGCATGAGAAATAACGAATGCTTCCTATCTGTTTGCTTCCTGTTGGTTGAATCAATAAAACTGCTCTTTAGCTACCAGGGAAATTACTAAGATGCAGAGCAAGTGTACAGGAAACCATTATAGCTTGCTTGATTAAATGTAGGTGTACATTAGGCTATACTTCAAACTCTAGGTGATGGATGCACAGTATGTATGCCAGTATGTGTACCTCACATCTAATTTTAAAGCAGTTGAGTTGAGCATTAAGGAGGCTGTATCATTGCTCCTGATATATTAAACCCCTATAAAGAAACAAGGGAGAAAGCACTACTTGGATGCGACAGCGACGTAACACAAAGCAAGTGCTAGTGATGTACAGGTTGGCACACAAAAGAAAGAAAAATATGTGTCAATCCACGTAAGAACACGATTTCTTTTGTTTAACTGATTATCAAATGCTTTTAAACATACCACACCGGTAATAGGTAAATGACTGAGATGAGTAAGATTGCGGTAATGTCTAAAGTCACTCCCACTTGTACATATTGATGTCCTGTCAACAAACATTTAGACCACCTAACACTCTCTTATCTGACAATCAGTTGTGTCTCTGAGGTCTGCATCCATCTGTAGTCGACCATGTCCCATTGTAGTATTTGAATTTTTTTTTTGCCATGCCGTAAAATTAGGCTTAGTTCCCTGAAAGAGAACAATACCTCGCACAGTGTTGTCAGTTGTGGCTTCATCACGTCATTGTTAAATATAGGAATAAACCTCAGTCTGTCCTCATGGAGACATTCAATGTAAATGTGTACGTACTATATCTTATTTCTTGAGGGCTTTGTCATGATTTAGACATTCACGACACATTTTAATGGGGACTTGACCTGACAGGTGAAAAGGCTTTGTATAGTGAAACCTTCCAGCTGTGTATCTCGTTCCCAAACTGTATACATATTTCATTAGAGGACGTATGACTGGTGCCTTCCTGACCATGGCCCTTTCAGAGTGTACACACAGACACACACACTTTAGTTCAGTCTGCCACTGACGACTGTAGATTTGTCTCAGAGGAGTGGTTGTCTGGTGCCGATGACCAAAAGACTGAGAGGGTAGCTGACAAACTGACTGCAGTGAGCTTCTTGTGCGTGTTTCAGAGGTGTTAAGAGACGGACATGTGTTAGAACAGCATAATATCTAATGTCTATTAATGTGATCAGGGTTTTAGCTGTGAAGTAAAGAAGCCACAAGAGAGAGGAAGTTTAAATGCAATTCCGTTGATTAGAATTTCAATTAATCTATTGCTACTCTCTGCTGCGAGAAGGTATTTGATATACACTTGCAGACAACTGCCAATGCAGTCACTTCCAGCAATAATCCAAATCTTTTATTTCATAACAGTTTGTTACAATTAAGATAATTCGCTTTCCTACCAGTGTTTTTAATAGTTTTAAATATGTAAAAACTAAAGTTGCCATCTCTTTTTTGACTGCCTAATTAAACAGTATAAAATATTCTTCCAGTTAAAACTAACCCAAGAATATTAGCCAATCATTTCTGATAATTTAAACACTGTAAAATAATTGACTGCACATTTACAGTAAATTACTGGCAACTAGTTGCATCACTTTTACAGTAAGTTACTGTCTTGCATTACACTCTCTTTCTCACATACACAAGGTTGACAGAGAGAGAGAGAGAGAGCCTCCCTTGAATATCTTGACAAACCTAGTTTAAAGGTTCAGTGTGTAAGTTTTAGTGGCATCTAGTGGTGAGGGTTGCGAATTGCAGCCAGCATATCACGGTGCATTCATTTGCTCCTCAGATGTGCATTTTGGTGGGCAGGGACTCAAGTGAAGAAAAGGGCACTTTTCATAATTATTTAAAAAAGATAAATGTCTAACAGCTCGGAAAGTTTGTCAGTCTTAGCAGCAGTAACTACGGGGGGCGTGGCTTAGCAAAGGGTCAATTGTTTAATACTTAATATTTTTACATTTCAGTTCACACAGAGACCATGGTCTTCTTTAGTATTCACTCGGTTTATCACAGGAGCAGGCAACCGCAAAGGGAACCGCAATGTGCATGTTTTCTACTATTATTTATTTAGAATAAATTACACAGTTTCACTATGACACTGTTTATTTTTCACAAGACAATAAATTGTTTTAATTCTTTTGGTGTTATTGGAATAACACTCCCCGCGACCCGACCCTGGATAAGCGGATGAAGATGGATGGATGGAATAACACTATAAAATCAACAATAATTTTCACACTAAACTGTGGCATTGGGCTGCAGGCATAATTAAAATAATAATCTTTAAATAATTTTACTTTTTGCTTCACAAGCAAGTTGTCAAATGAGTAAAGATAACCTTCAGCTTCACACAGCCAAGCAACAGAATACTGAATTGCCTGAATACATTAATGTATTGATCAAATACATTATTATTGTTGCTATTATATTACCACACACACACAATTACTGATGGTGATATGGACTTAGTTTCACATTTGAGGGATGGCTGTCTGTATCAAGATCTGTCAGCATACAACAAATTAATAGAATGGATAGTTATCAGATGAGGATCATCAAAACTATGAAGTTGCTGTTTAAGGCAGGACACTTTTTCATAGTGGTCAATTTTGAGATTGTGGTCTATTTTGCTTCAAAACTTCAAGAATACACATTTAGGTAGTGTTTATTTTAAGCCTACTACTCTCTGTCTGTTTGCATTTATAGATTTCTTCTAAATTATCCAAAATAAGCTAATCTGCATATTTATATAGAACATTTCAGAGGAAAATAGTCAATACTGTACAATACTGTAAGTCATTAACTGGGGAGGTTCTGTGGTGATATGCTTTAGTTATTATGTTTATCCTATTCACCTGTATTGACTTAGTTGACGCCTAATTTGCATATCAATGTGGCGATTGTGATGACGTTCAGTGTCTCCATTAAGTACAGTACATTAGCCTGTATGGCCAAGAGATATTGCCTTAGCTAAACTAAGAGAGGGGGAGAGAGAGGGCATCGGAACTCAACAAAGTCTCTTCTTCCGACCTGATATTTAGATTTTTTTTTTTCTCCAACAAATATATTTGTTTGACAGGGAAGCTGTGCGAAAACAGGAATAAATATACAGTATATTCATTTATTTTTAAAAAAGCACCCCAGAAAAAAGCTTTCTCTTGAAGAAACAGGGCAGGTGTTGAAGCCCCTTAATATGTCTATGTGTGCACGTGCCTGTTTGCCAGGTTTCCAGAAACACGACTCCAAATGAATAATAATGTTTTTACATATTAGCTGTCCAACATTCATGTTATTTATTTGCAAGGTTTGCCTTTTTTTTATTAGGCGCATTTATGTATTTAGTTTCAAAATGGAAGTATTTTTGCACCACCCATGCAGTTAGCGCACACTTCCCTGTGCTCTGAAGGGCATCCATTAGATAATTCAACTTTAAATAATAATACTATGAGAAAGTCTGTCAGCACTGAAATAATTGGAGCATTCAGTAAATTTGGAGCTGCTGACATGGATGTCAAAAAGTTACTCTCTAATTACTGTATGTCATACATATTGTTCCTTGTATTTGAGATCTTGTCACAGACGAACTGTTGCTTTTTCAAGGCCCTTTGTTTTGAAGGTGTTTCCTCACTGGCCCCCCAGAAACCCCACAGAGAACATCAGACCGTGTTACCTCTGGTCTAACTTGTAGCTGCATTGTGTAGCTGCATTGTCACAGCTTCCTCAGAGGATGTTTCATTAGAAATGCTTTGTGCATGCACAAAATAATGCAGGCACACGCAACCAGACACAGCAAGGGCCACTATGTGTACCAGTTTGAGACTTAGAGGATCATTAAGGTGGTGATTAAGTAATTACAGAGAGAAGAACCAAGAAAAGGCTGCAGGTTAATAGGTCAGGAAGTCACACCTGAAGAGGGTTGGAGTTCAGGAAGTCATGTTCACACAGAAGTTTTACACTTTGTGTTGTGGGTGTAAATTTTCCACAGCTAACCGTCTGTCCTTGACTCACACTTTTAGTTACTGCACGCTCTGACTCACAAATGAGACCACCCGACACAGTTCAAAGAAAGCCATTTTATTTCCTGAAAGAGTATGTGTGTGTGTGTGGTCAGATAACACCAATTTAGATCACTCACACATCATTCATCACATTCAAAGAAAGGTTAAAATTAGACCAAGTTAAGACCTCACTTTCTCCAGTTGTTATCTAAATATTTATTACATTTTTTTTATGGCAAACAGTGGAACAGAGAAAACTATGTAATAAGATTTTGTTCTCTCCTCACAGATCGTCAACATTCATCTGTGGCTGAAAAACCAAACAATAGACCTTTTTTCACTAAGGTGAACTGCAGTCGGCTGATAGCGGGACACCTGACCTTTCCATAAATTACTCAGGGTCATCTGATCCTTTGGCTTTAAGCAAGTTCATGTATTACATATATTAGTTTTAGTTGGTTTTTTGATTTTTTTTTTTTTTTTTTTTTTAAGTAATAGAATATATATATATATATAAAAAAATAAGCTAATTTTACTGAGTTAATTGATAATTATTGCTGCACCTTTAAGCTTGTTTAGGTTAGTCCTCAAAGATATGCAGTGAGATTTATATCAAAGTAGTGAGTGTAAGGCTTCATGTTATCTGTACATCCACTGTACACTGCTTTTGCGCTGCCTGGAGGCTTTTTACCTGTAAATCCAGTGTTTTCTTATTTTGTTGACACAGAATCTCTGTGTCTTCTTGTGCGCACAGAGCAGCAACTAGCCCACTCTAGACTTGGGGGGGGGTTCAAGAGTTGAGCTCATTGCAGAGAAAGTACTGGCAGGTGTTGATTCTGAGCACAGATATGTTGGCTATTGATCTGAAACATGATGCATCATTAATAACATGTTGAATAATAACACCAATGGGTTTTTTTTTTCCTTCAGTTTTGAATGAGTAGGCAATAGCTGAGCTTCTCACACCCCCACCTCCCCCTGGACTGACAGCCTAACAAGTTATCACAGGAAGAAATTGCGCTGTGACATTTCATGAGTCACTGTTCAATCCATTACTGCAGGAGCACAGTTTATCACAACAACCATCACATAAATTAACCCAGTGCAAAGAAATAAGTCAAACCCTCAGCAAGCAGCTGCTGCAGACCGTCTTCACCCCACATGAAAGGATGTGGTTTGCGCTGTATGTGTTTTATCAAAAATGTTTACCACAGTCTCTTTATATCGTCTTCTTCTTCTTCTATGTTGCTATTTTTTTAACACATATTTTACAAAACACACTTCCACTGCAAAACATTGTGACACATTTTGCTGCTTATGTATTATTAATTACCTGTGAAATAAATTCAAGCCCACTGGGTTTCACTGTGAGGGTCAAAATTTTTGACTTGCTTTTCCGTCAAACTTAAATCTTTAGCGCCCTCCAGAGGGATAACACCATATCAGGGTGGATCAGCCAATGAGATTTTTATTACTTCAAATTAGCCACTGGGTGGAAAATCATTTTAAAATGGTGAATAAGTCAGGAACAGTAGTCTCTAATGTGTTCATTTTATATTCAGATATGTATTTGGGTCACTTCAACTTTAATCTTAGACATTCATTCTTTTTATTAAATATCACACAATATTATTAAATATATTAATTAATAATGAATTATAGACATATCATTTGGATATTCTTTTAAAATTAGTAAATATAACCAGGGTCAGTTACAATACCACTTATTTTCCACTAGAGGTCAGGGCAAAGAAACAGACAAATACTGCAAAGAAATTAGCACTTGAAGTCATGAAAAGGCTTTTGTGAGAAAACAAGTTGAGTGTTGTAAGCAAATGCTGGGGGAGGAAGCTCTTCAACTAGTTTTGTGGTAATCATGCGCTTAAGTCTTAGTCAATAACAAAGTGCACCGCTGTGAATGTTCTGACTGCAAAGATTTGATTGATACAGTGTTAAAATATGAAAGCGACAGTGATGTTATCTTGTTATATGTTGATGTTATATTATGATATGATCAGTTAGGATTGAATGAATCTGAGCAGCATGATCATCACTATTGATGAATAATTTAGTGATCCATTAATCCACCTCCTTAAAGCACATTACCGTATTATTGAAACTTTATGGATGTGGTGCACTATTTGATGAGCAGCGTGTGATCCATCACAACGCCCCATCTGTCCCTCACCCTTAAACATTTTACCTGCACTAACCATGTGTTGTTATTAATTATTAATGGCAAATGTGTTTTTTTTATACATGCTCTTTATGACACAAGTGCAGATGGGTTTCAGCTGTTGTGCGGCCTAACATTCAGTGCTACCTACCTATTAGCCTCGAGCTGTGTCTGTGAAGATTCTCAGTCATCCAGGTCATAGTTATCCAAAGAAGGTTAAAGTCAAGGGCAGCTGGACTTGGTTGAAGATACTGGAAGACGTTTCGTCCCTCATCTGAAGGACTTCTTCAGTTCTGAGTTTTTGTGTGTGTGTGTGTGTGTGTGAACAATATACAATAACAGCAATATATACAGCTAATATATATAGCTAGTTTTACACTTTTTATGTTACCATATAAATTAAAGCCTTTTAAGGTGATGCATTATGCATTTAGGATAGGAAGCCGATCAGATCCCGCAACTGTCATCTTTTAAAGAAACTAAATATGTTAATTTAATTACATTTGCTAATATTAAACTCATCTATAAATGCCTAAATAACCAGACTCCTAAGGTGCTCATTGACTTGGCATTACCTCTCACGGCCCTTTCAGAAATCCTCCTTTGGACAGATATCTTTCTCTGTTCAGGGGATCAATATGTGGAATGCCTCACTCACAGATCAAAATGGATCACGATGCAAACTAACTGAGAATATAAATGCTGTGGTATGTGGCATTGGTCCATGCTACATACTTATCCCTATCTATCTATCTACCTATCTATCTATCTATCGTCACTGACAATGTATTGCCTTGCTCCTGATCCTACTCATCACAAGTACATACCTAACCCCAACCCTTAATGAAGTAAAGACTGGCTAAAAATGTCATCGTAATCAAGGTCTACATCTTAAGTACGTCCTCACAAAGATAGAAAGAAGACACACACACACACAAAACTTGGTAGTTTATGAAAATAATACTCCCAAACAAGAGCAAAGTTCAACATTTAGTGTCTTTATAAAACAGATTTGCAAAATATAGCCAAGGCTCATTCATTTAAATACGCATAAATAGCAAGAAAATACTTTCCCATTTCAATTCAAATCATTTTTAACTTCTTTATACACAAATCAGAGATGAACATTATATGAAAAACGGGGCTGAAACTCTCTTGATTTGTTGCTGCAGAAAAAAACACAAGCATACTGTATAGCTGAAGCGGCAGTTGATCAGTCAGAAATATACATCCTCTGAAGACACATATTCATAAACATTAAAACAAAGTCTTATTCAAGTCTGTGAAATATCAAAGTACACATCTTTGGATGGATGCCTCAAAGTCTTTTAAGAGCAATATTTTTTCTTTTTTCTTTTGTTTTACATCTTCAGCAACGCAACCATAATTAACACCACCATGGCCAAAATGTTTTTTGTCTATGTACAATAGTGCAGACGAGGAGCTTAAATCAGAGCAAGGCAGTAGAAGGATAATAACATATTATCAAATATCCTGATTTTGTAGACTTCAAGTGGGTTCCATTTGTTTTGGAGTATTATTAAATAACCATGTTAGAATCAAACTTACTTGCAGGACATGTACCAGCTATGCCCTGCTGTAATAAACCATTTTAGAATGTTTTCTTTTTTTAAGCACTGGTCCTTTTTTAACACTTAAACACAAGTTTCCAAACTAAAACTTTGATTTGTTTGGATGAAGGCTTATTTATTTATGTATTTTACTTTATTCTATTCATGTCTGCTCCTCTTCCCTTTCATTATGAAACTGAAATGTTATAATAACCTTTGTGTTCAATATATTTTTGATTATTTTTGTACATGTAATCATTTGTTTTACATTCATCACAGTCACTAATTCAAGATTGTAACAATTACAATAGGTCCTGCCCTGGGTGTAGATTTATATTTTCTTGCATATGAATACTTTCCAGTATAAAAGCCTCATCTCTGCATCAGAGGACATTGTAGAATT